>NC_136283.1:638288-854837 GCF_964198595.1 Lampetra fluviatilis
GGGTTACGGGGGTAGGGGTGTGGGGGTTATGGGGGTAGGGTGTGGGGTTATGGGGGGTAGGGGGTGTGGGGGTCATGGGGGTAGGGGTGTGGGGGTTATGGGGGTAGGGGTGTGGGGGTTATGGGGGTAGGGGTGTGGGGTTATGGGGGTAGGGGTGTGGGGTTATGGGGGTAGGGGTGTGGGGGTCATGGGGGTAGGGGTGTGGGGTTTATGGGGGGTAGGAGTGTGGGGTTTATGGGGGTAGGGGTGTGGGGCTATGGGGGTAGGGGTGTGGGGTTTATGGGGGTAGGGGTGTGGGGCTATGGGGGTAGGGGTGTGGGGCTATGGGGGTAGGGGTGTGGGGTTATGGGGGTAGGGGTGTGGGGGTGATGGGGGTAGGGGTGTGGGGCTATGGGGGTAGGGGTGTGGGGCTATGGGGGTAGGGGGTGTGGGGGTGCATGGGGGTAGGGGTGTGGGGGCTATGGGGGTAGGGGCGTGGGGTCATGGGGGTAGGGGTGTGGGGGCTATGGGGGGTAGGGGTGTGGGGGCTATGGGGGTAGGGGTGTGGGGGGTCATGGGGGTAGGGGGTGTGGGGGTCATGGGGGTAGGGGTGTGGGGTCATGGGGGTAGGGGTGTGGGGTCATGGGGGGTAGGGGGTGTGGGGCTATGGGGGTAGGGGTGTGGGGTTATGGGGGTAGGGGTGTGGGGCTATGGGGGTAGGGGTGTGGGGTTTATGGGGGTAAAGGTGTGGGGCTATGGGGGTAGGGGTGTGGGGTTTATGGGGGTAGGGGTGTGGGGTTTATGGGGGTAGGGGTGTGGGGTCATGGGGGTAGGGGTGTGGGGTTTATGGGGGTAGGGGTGTGGGGTTTATGGGGGGTAGGGGTGTGGGGTTTATGGGGGTAGGGGTGTGGGGTCATGGGGGGTAGGGGTGTGGGGTCATGGGGGTAGGGGGTGTGGGGTCATGGGGGTAGGGGTGTGGGGTTATGGGGGTAGGGGTGTGGGGTTATGGGGGTAGGGGTGTGGGGTTATGGGGGTAGGGGTGTGGGGTTATGGGGGTAGGGGTGTGGGGTTATGGGGGTAGGGGTGTGGGGTTATGGGGGTAGGGGTGTGGGGGTTATGGGGGTAGGGGGTGTGGGGGTTATGGGGGTAGGGTGTGGGGTTATGGGGGTAGGGGTGTGGGGCTATGGGGGTAGGGGTGTGGGGTTATGGGGGTAGGGGTGTGGGGTTATGGGGGTCGGGGTGTGGGGTTATGGGGGTAGGGGTGTGGGGTTATGGGGGTAGGGGTGTGAGGTTATGGGGGTAGGGGTGTGGGGTTATGGGGGTAGGGGTGTGGGGTTACGGGGGTAGGGGTGTGGGGTTACGGGGGTAGGGGTGTGGGGGTTACGGGGGTAGGGGTGTGGGGGTTATGGGGGTAGGGTGTGGGGTTATGGGGGTAGGGGTGTGGGGGTCATGGGGGTAGGGGTGTGGGGGTTATGGGGGTAGGGGGTGTGGGGGTTATGGGGGGGTAGGGGTGTGGGGTTATGGGGGTAGGGGTGTGGGGTTATGGGGGTAGGGGTGTGGGGGTCATGGGGGTAGGGGTGTGGGGTTTATGGGGGTAGGGGTGTGGGGTTTATGGGGGTAGGGGTGTGGGGCTATGGGGGTAGGGGTGTGGGGTTTATGGGGGTAGGGGTGTGGGGCTATGGGGGTAGGGGTGTGGGGCTATGGGGGTAGGGGTGTGGGGTTATGGGGGTAGGGGTGTGGGGGTGATGGGGGTAGGGGTGTGGGGCTATGGGGGTAGGGGTGTGGGGCTATGGGGGTAGGGGTGTGGGGTCATGGGGGTAGGGGTGTGGGGGCTATGGGGGTAGGGGCGTGGGGTCATGGGGGTAGGGGTGTGGGGCTATGGGGGTAGGGGTGTGGGGCTATGGGGGTAGGGGTGTGGGGGTCATGGGGGTAGGGGTGTGGGGGTCATGGGGGTAGGGGGTGTGGGGTCATGGGGGTAGGGGTGTGGGGTCATGGGGGTAGGGGTGTGGGGCTATGGGGGTAGGGGTGTGGGGTTATGGGGGTAGGGGTGTGGGGCTATGGGGGTAGGGGTGTGGGGTTTATGGGGGTAAAGGTGTGGGGCTATGGGGGTAGGGGTGTGGGGTTTATGGGGGTAGGGGTGTGGGGTTTATGGGGGTAGGGGTGTGGGGTCATGGGGGTAGGGGTGTGGGGTTTATGGGGGTAGGGGTGTGGGGTTTATGGGGGTAGGGGTGTGGGGTTTATGGGGGTAGGGGTGTGGGGTTTATGGGGGTAGGGGTGTGGGGTCATGGGGGTAGGGGTGTGGGGTCATGGGGGTAGGGGTGTGGGGTCATGGGGGTAGGGGTGTGGGGTTATGGGGGTAGGGGTGTGGGGTCATGGGGGTAGGGGTGTGGGGTCATGGGGGTAGGGGTGTGGGGTCATGGGGGTAGGGGTGTGGGGCTATGGGGGTAGGGGTGTGGGGTTATGGGGGTAGGGGTGTGGGGTTTATGGGGGTAGGGGTGTGGGGCTATGGGGGTAGGGGTGTGGGGCTATGGGGGTAGGGGTGTGGGGTTATGGGGGTAGGGGTGTGGGGCTATGGGGGTAGGGGTGTGGGGTTTATGGGGGTAGGGGTGTGGGGTCATGGGGGTAGGGGTGTGGGGCTATGGGGGTAGGGGTGTGGGGTCATGGGGGTAGGGGTGTGGGGTCATGGGGGTAGGGGTGTGGGGTCATGGGGGTAGGGGTGTGGGGTCATGGGGGTAGGGGTGTGGGGCTATGGGGGTAGGGGTGTGGGGTTATGGGGGTAGGGGTGTGGGGTTATGGGGGTAGGGGTGTGGGGCTATGGGGGTAGGGGTGTGGGGTCATGGGGGTAGAGGTGTGGGGTTATGGGGGTAGGGGTGTGGGGCTATGGGGGTAGGGGTGTGGGGTTTATGGGGGTAGGGGTGTGGGGCTATGGGGGTAGGGGTGTGGGGTTTATGGGGGTAGGGGTGTGGGGTTTATGGGGGTAGGGGTGTGGGGTCATGGGGGTAGGGGTGTGGGGTTTATGGGGGTAGGGGTGTGGGGTTTATGGGGGTAGGGGTGTGGGGTTTATGGGGGTAGGGGTGTGGGGTCATGGGGGTAGGGGTGTGGGGTTATGGGGGTAGGGGTGTGGGGTCATGGGGGTAGGGGTGTGGGGTTATGGGGGTAGGGGTGTGGGGTCATGGGGGTAGGGGTGTGGGGTCATGGGGGTAGGGGTGTGGGGTCATGGGGGTAGGGGGTGTGGGGCTATGGGGGTAGGGGTGTGGGGTTATGGGGGTAGGGGTGTGGGGTTTATGGGGGTAGGGGTGTGGGGCTATGGGGGTAGGGGTGTGGGGTTATGGGGGTAGGGGTGTGGGGCTATGGGGGTAGGGGTGTGGGGTTTATGGGGGTAGGGGTGTGGGGTCATGGGGGTAGGGGTGTGGGGCTATGGGGGTAGGGGTGTGGGGTCATGGGGGTAGGGGTGTGGGGTCATGGGGGTAGGGGTGTGGGGTCATGGGGGTAGGGGTGTGGGGTCATGGGGGTAGGGGTGTGGGGCTATGGGGGTAGGGGTGTGGGGTTATGGGGGTAGGGGTGTGGGGTTATGGGGGTAGGGGTGTGGGGCTATGGGGGTAGGGGTGTGGGGCTATGGGGGTAGGGGTGTGGGGTTTATGGGGGTAGGGGTGTGGGGCTATGGGGGTAGGGGTGTGGGGTTATGGGGGTAGGGGTGTGGGGTTATGGGGGTAGGGGTGTGGGGCTATGGGGGTAGGGGTGTGGGGTCATGGGGGTAGGGGTGTGGGGTTATTGGGGTAGGGGTGTGGGGCTATGGGGGTAGGGGTGTGGGGTTTATGGGGGTAGGGGTGTGGGGCTATGGGGGTAGGGGCGTGGGGTTTATGGGGGTAGGGGTGTGGGGTTTATGGGGGTAGGGGTGTGGGGTCATGGGGGTAGGGGTGTGGGGTTTATGGGGGTAGGGGTGTGGGGTCATGGGGGTAGGGGTGTGGGGTTATGGGGGTAGGGGTGTGGGGTCATGGGGGTAGGGGTGTGGGGTTATGGGGGTAGGGGTGTGGGGTCATGGGGGTAGGGGTGTGGGGTCATGGGGGTAGGGGTGTGGGGTCATGGGGGTAGGGGTGTGGGGCTATGGGGGTAGGGGTGTGGGGTTATGGGGGTAGGGGTGTGGGGTTTATGGGGGTAGGGGTGTGGGGCTATGGGGGTAGGGGTGTGGGGCTATGGGGGTAGGGGTGTGGGGTTATGGGGGTAGGGGTGTGGGGCTATGGGGGTAGGGGTGTGGGGTTATGGGGGTAGGGGTGTGGGGCTATGGGGGTAGGGGTGTGGGGTTTATGGGGGTAGGGGTGTGGGGTCATGGGGGTAGGGGTGTGGGGCTATGGGGGTAGGGGTGTGGGGTCATGGGGGTAGGGGTGTGGGGTCATGGGGGTAGGGGTGTGGGGTCATGGGGGTAGGGGTGTGGGGTCATGGGGGTAGGGGTGTGGGGCTATGGGGGTAGGGGTGTGGGGTTATGGGGGTAGGGGTGTGGGGTTATGGGGGTAGGGGTGTGGGGCTATGGGGGTAGGGGTGTGGGGCTATGGGGGTAGGGGTGTGGGGTTTATGGGGGTAGGGGTGTGGGGCTATGGGGGTAGGGGTGTGGGGTTATGGGGGTAGGGGTGTGGGGTTATGGGGGTAGGGGTGTGGGGCTATGGGGGTAGGGGTGTGGGGTCATGGGGGTAGGGGTGTGGGGTTATTGGGGTAGGGGTGTGGGGCTATGGGGGTAGGGGTGTGGGGTTTATGGGGGTAGGGGTGTGGGGCTATGGGGGTAGGGGCGTGGGGTTTATGGGGGTAGGGGTGTGGGGTTTATGGGGGTAGGGGTGTGGGGTCATGGGGGTAGGGGTGTGGGGTTTATGGGGGTAGGGGTGTGGGGTCATGGGGGTAGGGGTGTGGGGTTATGGGGGTAGGGGTGTGGGGTCATGGGGGTAGGGGTGTGGGGTTATGGGGGTAGGGGTGTGGGGTCATGGGGGTAGGGGTGTGGGGTCATGGGGGTAGGGGTGTGGGGTCATGGGGGTAGGGGTGTGGGGCTATGGGGGTAGGGGTGTGGGGTTATGGGGGTAGGGGTGTGGGGTTTATGGGGGTAGGGGTGTGGGGCTATGGGGGTAGGGGTGTGGGGCTATGGGGGTAGGGGTGTGGGGTTATGGGGGTAGGGGTGTGGGGCTATGGGGGTAGGGGTGTGGGGTTTATGGGGGTAGGGGTGTGGGGTCATGGGGGTAGTGGTGTGGGGCTATGGGGGTAGGGGTGTGGGGTCATGGGGGTAGGGGTGTGGGGTCATGGGGGTAGGGGTGTGGGGTCATGGGGGTAGGGGTGTGGGGTCATGGGGGTAGGGGTGTGGGGCTATGGGGGTAGGGGTGTGGGGTTATGGGGGTAGGGGTGTGGGGTTATGGGGGTAGGGGTGTGGGGCTATGGGGGTAGGGGTGTGGGGTCATGGGGGTAGGGGTGTGGGGTTATGGGGGTAGGGGTGTGGGGCTATGGGGGTAGGGGTGTGGGGTTATGGGGGTAGGGGTGTGGGGTTATGGGGGTAGGGGTGTGGGGTCATGGGGGTAGGGGTGTGGGGTTATGGGGGTAGGGGTGTGGGGCTATGGGGGTAGGGGTGTGGGGTTTATGGGGGTGTGGGGTCATGGGGGTAGGGGTGTGGGGTTTATGGGGGTAGGGGTGTGGGGTCATGGGGGTAGGGGTGTGGGGTTATGGGGGTAGGGGTGTGGGGTCATGGGGGTAGGGGTGTGGGGTTTATGGGGGTAGGGGTGTGGGGTCATGGGGGTAGGGGTGTGGGGTCATGGGGGTAGGGGTGTGGGGGCTATGGGGGTAGGGGTGTGGGGTCATGGGGGTAGGGGTGTGGGGGCTATGGGGGTAGGGGGGTGGGGCTATGGGGGTAGGGGGGTGGGGCTATGGGGGTAGGGGGTGGGGGCTATGGGGGTAGGGTGTGGGGGTCATGGGGGTAGGGGTGGGGGCTATGGGGGTAGGGGTGTGGGGTCATGGGGGTAGGGGTGTGGGGTCATGGGGGTAGGGGTGTGGGGGCTATGGGGGTAGGGGTGTGGGGTCATGGGGGTAGGGGTGTGGGGTTATGGGGGTAGGGGTGTGGGGTCATGGGGGTAGGGGTGTGGGGTTTATGGGGGTAGGGGTGTGGGGTCATGGGGGTAGGGGTGTGGGGTCATGGGGGTAGGGGTGTGGGGTTATGGGGGTAGGGGTGTGGGGGCTATGGGGGTAGGGGTGTGGGGGTTATGGGGGTAGGGGTGTGGGGGTTATGGGGGTAGGGGTGTGGGGTCATGGGGGTAGGGGTGTGGGGGTTATGAGGGTAGGGGTGTGGGGTCATGGGGGTAGGGGTGGGGGTCATGGGGGTAGGGGTGGGGGCTATGGGGGTAGGGGGGTGGGGTCTGCGTGGTCTCACAGGAGGCAGCTTGGTGGCCATGGACGGCAGGAGCGGGCGGCTGAAGCGTTTGGTGGAAGCCGTGGCCGCCGGGAACGGAGGCGAAGAGAACTCCGCAGCGACCACATTGATCCGGAAAATCCACGACTCCATCTCCTCGTGGCTCCTGGGAGGGAGGGGAGAACTCGATTTGTGGTGTTGGTGTTGGCAGTCGAAGTGGCGATGGTGGTGGGTGTGGAACGTGGTGGAGTTGTAGTTCTGCTGGAGGTGGTGGTTGTGATAGCAGTCGTGGTTGTTGCGCTGCTGGATGCCACAGCTGGCATCGCGGTTGTCGGTTGTAGTGATTGTGGTTGAGGCCGTGCGTGGTGCACAAAGGAGGGAGGAGGATGTTGGTGATCATCCTCATGATGTTGATGATGGAGGAGGAAATCGGTGGTTATGAAGATTATGATAATGAGGGAGGAGGGAAGAGAGATAGGGGAGAGGGAGGAGGAAGGAGGGTGGAGGGGGGAGGGTGGAGGGGGGAGGGTGGTGGAGGCGGGGGGAGGAGGGGGGAGGAGGGGGGAGGAGGGGGGAGGAGGGTGGAGGAGGGGGGAGGGTGGTGGAGGCGGGGGGAGGAGGGGGGAGGAGGGGGGAGGAGGGGGGAGGGTGGTGGAGGCGGGGGGAGGCGGGGGGAGGAGGGGCAAGGGGAGGGGAGGAAGAGGAAGGGGTGTGGCGCAGGGGCAGAGCGCGCTTCCTCACGGCGCCTGCAGGAGCAGCACCCTCCAGTCGGCCGTGACGAGGCGCAGCACGTGGGGCCGCTTGCCGTAGTCGCGCGCCATGGAGGCGGCGCCGTGGTGGATGCTCACCGCGTTGCGCAGCTCCTCGTCCGTCAGGGGACCCACGGGGCCCTTGTCCCCCTGCAGCGCCACCACAACCGCCACAGCCGCACTCACAAATCCGGCGCTGCGGTGGATCACGGGAAGATTCGCGAAACTTCCGATCGTGCGAGGCGTGGGTGGTGTTCTCCGGCTATTCCGGGCACTCTGTCTGCACGCGACGGGCGCGGCGTGTTCAGTGAGCGCGGCGGGCCCTGTGATGGTGGCCTCGCCGCACTTTGCCTGCAGCTCTTTGCAAGCGAGAAGCTTGTCGGGGAGACGGCGTGCTGGGGGTTAATGGGGATGTGGGCAGGGGGCGTGGGGGGCAGTGACCTGGTGGGCGGTGAGGGGCCACACCTGCCTAGACTCGGGTCCCCCCCCCACCCACTCTGCCACCGCCACCGCTGTCTGCTCTGCCGTGCGCTCTGTAACCCAACGCTGCGGCCAGCTGCCGTTGTTCGCATGGAGCGAGCGACAGCTCGAGAGGTCGATCGTCAAATGTGCAACATCTGCGGGACCCTCGCAGAGGGAAGGAAGCAACGGCGCGCTACACTGCTGGCGCTCGTGGCCGCCAAGGAGCTGTTACAACATTCTACTGGCTTGCCCCGCGGCTCCCCACACCACTCCTCCGCCAAGCCCACTCACACTCACCTTGTGCAGGTAAAGCACCATTCCCCGCAGCACAGCTGTGAATGCCTTCCAGCCGCGACGACCTTTGGGAGCTGAAGGTGTCGGTAATGGAGATAGGGGACACAGCGGTGACTCACACAGCCAGTAACTCACCAACCTGCCGATCCACCCACCCATATAGCCACTTATACTGGTAGGAACCACCTGGTTCCACCAGCCCACAGGGGATTATTGTGTCTGTCCGACCGTCGTGCATCCAAAAATGGGAGGGGTGGGGCTGGGTGGAGAGGGGAGGGTGGGAGGGGCTAGGTGGGGAGGGGCTGGTCACCCCGTGGTGCCCTTATAAAACTCACCATTTAACCTACTCACGCCGGCTTGTGCCCGCCCTCACAGTCGGCCATATTTGCGGAATACACCACGCCGCCGTTGACCCTGGCCATTGACCGAGCAACCCAACGTTCCTACCATCTCCCTCCGCAGGAATGTGTTCTACATATGTACCCACTCATTCAAGCATCTATCCACCCGCCCACACACCCTTACAACCGCCCGCACACCCACACACCCAGCCATCCACACACCCAGCCAACCACACACCCAGCCAACCACACACCCAGCCACACACACCCACCCAGCCACCCGCCCGCCCGCCCGCTCACACACACAGCCACCCACACACCCAGCTACCCACCCATCCACACATCCAGTCACGTACCCACCCGCCCGCCCACACACCCACCCACTCATCCACACACCCACCCACACACCCGCCCATACACCCGCCCACACACCCGCCCACCCACGACCACACTCACTGCGCCGGCCGTCGATGTCGGCGTGGGTCTTGCGCACCAGCAGGCCCTGCTTGTGCGTGGCGGCGCCGGGGTCCGGCACCAGGTCCAGGAAGGGGTTGCTGCCGCTGCTGCTCAGGCGGCCGGGCATGGGGCGACTCCCGCCGGAGCCCCCCACTCCCAGACGGCCCCCCGATCCGTCCCGGCCACCCCCGGGGCGATCCCCGTGGTCCTCCACCAACTCCGAGAGCGAACGGCGCAGCTCCTCATCGTCACTACCGGGGGGTGAAACACGTGATGAGGAGCATGATGATGATGATTGTGACGATGATGGTGATGATAGTGGTGGTGGTGGTGGTAGTTATGGTGATGATAAGGGTGATAATGGGGATATTAATTATTTTGGTGGTGGCGGTTTTGATTATTGTAATGTGGATGGTGATGATGACAGGGATTATAATGTTGGTGAAGTCAATGATGGTGCGATAGGAATGGCTATGGCGGTGTTACTGGTTAAGATTTTGGTGTTAGTTATGACAACGGCGATGATAATAATGATGCTGATAAACCTTATTCATATAATGATGATGATTGGGCAATAGTTGTGATGAAGCTTCTGCATCTGGTGATGATGCTACAGATGCTGTTGCTGATGATGAATGCCTTCCACTGAACACGCAGTCTGTTTTACCGAACTCCAGTCCCATCACCTCCACCACGTAAATGCATTTGAATGTTCACAGTGGCAATAACACATACGCCCAATGACAACAACTGCAATAATAATATGAAATTAAATAATAACAACAGATGACATCACTCACATGGCCCATTCAAGCTTCTCGTTCTTGATGGAGTTGTACAGTGCCTGCAACCCACACAACAACAACAACAAGAACAACAACAACAACAAGAAAGCTCTTAATGCAAAAGAATTCGATTCCAGA
The DNA here is from genome assembly GCF_964198595.1 of Lampetra fluviatilis. Lineage (NCBI taxonomy): Eukaryota > Metazoa > Chordata > Hyperoartia > Petromyzontiformes > Petromyzontidae > Lampetra > Lampetra fluviatilis. The sequence goes on from NC_136283.1 coordinate 647,866, forward strand.
TCGAATCACGATGGTCACAAATCGTGACGATGAGCCGAGTCTCCAGGGGCAGTTGGGGGGGGGGGGGTTTATCACGTGATTAATATTCTCTCATCATCAACATCATTTTCACCGCCATAATCACCACCACCACCATTAACACCACAACAACCAGCACCATCATCAACAGCACCATCACCTCCACCATCATCAACAGCATCATCACTCTACTATCATCAGTAACAACTCCACCATCATCTCCCCACCTTCCTCTCCGACTCGGGATCGGCCTTGCCCCCTCTCGCAGTGGGCCCCCCACGCTGCCTCGTGGGAGACGCCGCCAGAGCCCTGCGGGGGGGCCGACGATTCTGCTGCTGCTGCGAGGGGGGGCCCCGCCGAGCGAAACTCGGAGACTGCCACGAGGCCCCCGGAGCCCCCCCCGAACCGCGAGTGGCCCCCCAGGTCGATCGGGGGGTGCAAGCGGGAGAGGCCCGCGCACGAGTTGGCGCTGTTCACTCCGATCATCGTCGCACTCGTCCTCACGACGCGAACTCGTCCTCACGACGCGAACTCGTCCTCACGACGCGAACTCGTCCTCACGACTCGGACTCGTGACACGGGAACCCAGGGGTGCGGCGTGGTGCAGGCAGCAGTGCTCACCGGTCTAGATCACCAGCTCTAACCAGCTCTAACCAACTTTAACTAGCTCTAACCAGCTCTAACTAGCTCTAACCAGCTCTGACTAGCTCTAACCAGCTCTAACTAGCGCTGGCTGCTCTGGTAACCGGCTATATTTAATTAATTCGTTCTTTATTACATTAATATGTCGTACACATTCAACTTGGAAAGTGCATTCAGAGGCGTGGCGGGCTTGGCAGGGGGAGGCCACTGGAGGCGATCAGCCCTGGGGTGACCCACAACACCAATCACTGTCACACCTGGATCACCAGCAATAACTAACCAGAATCAACAATCCCAAGCAGCCTTAACCAGCACCGATAGCGCTGATTAGGCACCCACGACCATATCTGATCATCCCTGCCGCGTGAACGACCCGCCAAAGCAGAATATCTCTCTGGCTTCGACCTTCCGCAACGCTAATGGGACCACAACCCCTAAACTGCATCCATTGGACAAACCACACCAGCAACAGTTGCTGCGGATACCTGGTGACGACGACGATGATAATGCACAGATGGGAAATTGAAACCCAAGAACAAAACCATGGAACGTGCAATGGCTCAATGTCAGATTCAGAAATACGAATCAGTAGGAGACATCATCACCACAGCGATTCACCACCACTCCGCTACTCCTGACGCAATCATCTGGCTCATTAACCACCTCGAAGTAAAATGATAGATGTTGCTCAACATCAATATCAGCCTCGCGAAGATGAAGCTCATCAGCCCTAGCTCACGAGCTCTCCACTGAACCGCGTCAGAAGATCGCGCGGTAGACGTGGCTGTCGCCTCCTACAACAATTGACGATTCCGAGTTTCACTGGCAGGACGGCTGCGGTGAGCGCCCTCGCGCCATGGGCCACAAAGCTACACCCAATCTCGGCTGTGAGCAGTCGCCGCCGTCAGGATTCAAGATAATTCACCACGAGGCAACTCCTCCTGGAGCCATCCTCTGGCTCAGCCACCAACCTCGACACGACGCTAGGGACGCAGAAGAAACCCCTTTACGGTCCATAAGCAGCAATATCAACACCGACCAGCAACCATCAGCACTAACCGGTGACAGCGGATAGCCACCACGTGCATGGCAGGCAGGGACCCCTCAGCCCGAACCACTGCCCCAAGGCTGCGGCCCCCCGCCGCCCCTACAGCCCCCCCCCCCCTCCACAGCGCGGCTCCCTGCGAGTGGCTGAGCTCAGGGCTGAGTGAATGGATGAGCGAGTGCGGGAGAATCACAACGCGAATGTAAAACGCGGTGACGTGCGAAACCCCCCCCCCCCGCCTTGCTTCTCAAGAATGATGAGTGAGTGAATTAAATGGCGAGCGAGTGAATTCGGGAATGAACAACATAAATGAATTATTGAATGGCTCAACGTATTAGTACATAAACTAAATGGGTGAATATCCGGGAGAATTAATTGCACTGCAGCGAGAATTATAATTTGTAATTATCGAGCGTCTCTAAGAGCTCACCTCAACACCACATGTACCAGTGAACGACTGGACGAACGAGTACGTACATGTACGAATGACCGAGCAGAATAATTAATTAATATCTTAAGCAACGAGCGAATTCAATAACGAATCAAAGACAAATTACAATCGCAGTTTGGATTTACGCGACCGCCTCTCAACAACGAATACGCGGCCAGAGCGAAATGCGTCACCGAGCGAGCAGCAGACTGAATGGCCGAGTGAACGAACCCACCAATAAATAACCGACTGAACGAGCGACGGAATGAATCACCGAGAATGTGGCGAGAGGCGACACTGTGCCGAGACCCGAAGGGGCGCCGCCGCCCGCGTGTTCCGAGCAGACGAAACGAGCTGCGTGTGCTCGCACCCAGAGCAGCAGCAGCAGCAGCAGTCACTCGCGCTCTGCTTGCGAGAGCAATGCCCTTAGACCATGGACTGTGCTCTGATAGGCAGCACCCATAGCATGCATTCACAGTTGCTGGATAACTAAACGCAATCGCTGAATGAAGCAACGAGACGAACCAGTTGTGATTGTCGTTGTTAGATGTGCATCACGAAGTGTGTTTATGTCAATCTACGAATTAATTAAGGAACGAGGATTACGTTTACAATGACCGAGTTGACGAACGGCTGCCTGAAAATGAGATGGGCTGAGTTACTGACTGATGGAATTGATGTAGAGATGAATTACAGATTACATTAATCAATAACGGAAAGAGTAACAATGCAATAATAATAATAATTAAACTTACTTGGAGCGTGTACAGATACGGCCAAATCAATTTCCGATTACGAACTCGGAATAATGAATGAGTGAATGAATGACCGAGTAACTGAATGAGTGGATGAATGTAACAACAAACAGCAAACCCTCTCCCGCCGCCTTCTTATCTCCCACCCCCACCCCTCCGCCCCCCTCGTTGAGCGTCCCCGGACCCCCCCGAGTGCACGGATCAACCTCTCTGCGGGCTCCCCACTGAGCCCAGACCGTTCACGTCGACACAGAAAATCATAGAACTAACAACAACAAGAACATCAGCCGCCACACACGACCACGTGTTGCTAACCCGTCACCGCGCGTTACCAGCAGGTTACTGCCATCCCCACAGCCCCACGTCACACGCACAAACCGCGCTACTCGCTGCGCCTGTTGCCGAGAGCGATCGGCGGTCACGGCGAGCGAGTCCCGCGGACGGAGCGCGAATCTAAAATGAAAGCGCAGCTTCGCAGGGAGAGGGAGGGGGGGAGCCAGGGGAGTTTCGGATCTCTGCTCCAACCCTTTACCCTCCCCCCTCTCTCCCCTGCCCCCTCCCCTCTCTCCCCTCCCCTCTCTCCGACGCCTCTGGAGAGTAGATGCGATGAGTCTGGGCGACAAGCTGCGGCGGTGATGCTTCTCCACTCCCAGCTCCGCTCTCTAATCTCGGCTCGTCCCGTCTCCCGCTCATCGGTTCCCTCTCCCTGCCCCGCTCAGCCCCCTCCAAGCTGCAGCCCCCCCCCCCTCTACCACCACTTTCATAAACAGAACTCACACCACCACTCTTTCTGCCTCTGTAGCCCCCCCTCTCTCCCTCTATCTTCCTTCCCTCTTCCTCGGTCTATGCGCCGACCAACCCCTCCCGAGTCGCTCTCCACGCTCGCTCCTCGCTCCGCCTCGACGCACACTCGCGGCGTCGTCATGGCAGCAGCCTCACGCTCCGGCAGCGGGCTCCACTCGGAGTGTGCGCTGGAGAGCGGTGGCGCTGTGCTTAGCACACTGTGCAACCCGAGCTCGATGCCCGCTCACGACCAACAAGTGGCGAATATAGAAACCGGTCCTGGGCCTCCGCTAGGTCGACTCGGCCTCAAATTCGGCCGGGCGTGGTGCTGGCCACACCACCCTCTCGTGTACCGTACCGGTCTTTATAGGTTCTCGCTAATAGCTCTTGCCCTAAACGTCTCCTGAGGCTATGAAGGAGATCTTTGTGTTTGATTGAGTGTGTGCTTGAGTAAGCGGGTGAGTGTGGGAGAGCGTGATTGCAGCAGTGTGCATGAGAGCGAGCAAGCATGTGCGTGTGTGTGTGTCAGAGAGTTGGTGTCCCTGCGCGCCGGGCGGATACAAGAACAGTAGGGGGCACAGGTGGTGCACCTGCCAGTCATCTCAGTCAACCCTCCTGCCAGGGAACACTTCACGTGATCTCAAAGTGCACATAGCCTGGCACAAGTACACTGATGACTTCACCGCCACTTAGTAGCGACTGGCGGGTGTGCCTGAGAGCGTGAGTGTGTAACAGTGAGCGTGTAACAGCGAGCGTGTAACAGCGAGTGTGTGGCAGTGATTGTGTAACAGCGTGTGTGTAACAGCGTGTGTGTAACAGCGAGCGTGTGGCAGTGAGTGTGTAACAGCGTGTGTGTAACAGCGAGTGTGTAACAGCGAGCGTGTGGCAGCGAGCGTGTAACAGCGAGTGTGTAACAGCGAGTGTGTGGCAGTGATTGTGTAACAGCGAGCGTGGAGGGTGTAACAGCGAGTGTGTAACAGCCAGCGTGTGGCAGCGAGTGTGTCACAGCGAGTGTGTAACAGCGAGTGTGTAACAGCGAGTGTGTAACAGCGAGTGTGTGGCAGTGATTGTGTAACAGCGAGCGTGGAGGGTGTAACAGCGAGTGTGTAACAGCCAGCGTGTGGCAGCGAGTGTGTCACAGCGTGTGTGTAACAGCGAGTGTGTAACAGCGAGCGTGTGGCAGCGAGCGTGTAACAGCGAGTGTGTAACAGCGAGTGTGTAACAGCGAGTGTGTGGCAGTGATTGTGTAACAGCGAGCGTGGAGGGTGTAACAGCGAGTGTGTAACAGCCAGCGTGTGGCAGCGAGTGTGTCACAGCGAGTGTGTAACAGCGAGTGTGTAACAGCGAGTGTGTAACAGCGAGTGTGTAACAGCGAGTGTGTGGCAGTGATTGTGTAACAGCGAGCGTGGAGGGTGTAACAGCGAGTGTGTAACAGCCAGCGTGTGGCAGCGAGTGTGTCACAGCGAGTGTGTAACAGCGAGTGTGTAACAGCGAGTGTGTAACAGCGAGTGTGTAACGAGTGTGTGGCAGTGATTGTGTAACAGCGAGCGTGGAGGGTGTAACAGCGAGTGTGTAACAGCCAGCGTGTGGCAGCGAGTGTGTCACAGCGAGTGTGTAACAGCGAGTGTGTAACAGCGAGTGTGTAACAGCGAGTGTGTGGCAGTGATTGTTATAACAGCGAGCGTGGAGGGTGTAACAGCGAGTGTGTAACAGCCAGCGTGTGGCAGCGAGTGTGTCACAGCGAGTGTGTAACAGCGAGTGTGTAACAGCGAGTGTGTAACAGCGAGTGTGTGGCAGTGATTGTGTAACAGCGAGCGTGGAGGGTGTAACAGCGAGTGTGTAACAGCCAGCGTGTGGCAGCGAGTGTGTCACAGCGAGTGTGTAACAGCGAGTGTGTAACAGCGAGTGTGTAACAGCGAGTGTGTAACAGCGAGTGTGTGGCAGTGATTGTGTAACAGCGAGCGTGGAGGGTGTAACAGCGAGTGTGTAACAGCCAGCGTGTGGCAGCGAGTGTGTAACAGCGAGTGTGTAACAGCGAGTGTGTAACAGCGAGTGTGTAACAGCGAGTGTGTAACAGCGAGTGTGGAGTGTGTAGCAGCAGCAGGTGCACTCGGGCTCGGAGGGGAGGGGGCGAGAGACAAACAGACGCCGCCCTCCCCTTCTCCTCATAAACAAAAGACAAAGACCCCCACCACGTAGCCTACATAGGCTGGTGGGACAAGTGCTGTTGGGGAGCACCTATTAAGGCTATCTGACACTGACACTCTCACCACTCACGTTACAGTCACGTGAGTGTGGTGTACACACACACACGCGCGCGTGTATCCAGCGCTGTGGAGGTCAGGGTTGACTGATCACGCACAGATTTGTGAAACTCTGAAAATCGTTGGCTTGTGCAGTGGCCATGAGGTGGCAGTATCATCAGGTGGCCTCGTGGACTCGTCCGTGCGGACCTTTCAGTATCACTGCCTCGTATGCGTGGGGGAGTGGTAGGACAGTTGTTTTGGCACTGTGATGTCACCGGAAAGAGACATCTGAATGGGTTCCTGCCCCCCCCCCCATCCATATTCACCTCTTTGTAATAACCAGCATAGAGAAGTAGAGTCAAACAACCCCCAACATAAACACCGCTCGAAAATAAATCATCCATCAGTGTACAGTATTAATAAAGGGATATACTGTACGTGTTTAGTATTACATCTGTTTGCGATCCACCAACCCTCGCTGCTGCCTCCACAGGGCTGGATTCCAGACAGCCACGTGCATAGCCACCACGTGCATAGCCACCACGTGCATAGCCACCACGTGCATAGCCACCACGTGCATAGCCACCACGTGCATAGCCACCACGTGCATAGCCACCACGTGCATAGCCACCACGTGCATAGCCACCACGTGCATAGCCACCACGTGCATAGCCACCACGTGCATAGCCACCACGTGCATAGCCACCACGTGCATAGCCACCACGTGCACCGCCGTCCTTCGGATGTAAGTACTCTGTCATCGTTGTTCGCATTTACCTTGAGTAGGTCCCGGGGAAAATCCTGCCCGCTGTCCAGTCCCTCCAGGTTCCCGATGAACTCTTGGCAGGTCATACGTTTCCCGATATTCTGCGCGCCAATCACGAGCACAACAGCGGCCAACGATTAACCAATCGGAGACATCGATTCCCCAATTATAGACGTCCGTCCCATTCATCAATGCTTTTACAGATCAACGGGCCACATGTGATAATGACCGTGCTGACGATAATGTGCACGACGTGTCCTTTAATTACTTTAATTGGCTGCTAAACGGAACGTGTTCCACACGGTTAATTGAAATTAATAGTTCTGAATGGAGTGTAACTGTGAAATGATTTCTTTTCTGTCACAGATGAGTGGTGATGTATGGGGAGCGGAGTTCACTTTCAGGCAAGATTCTGCAATGCGTGCTGAGATCACGACTATAACTGTCCTAATAATAATGATGATGATGATGATAAAGTAGTTTATTTATCGAAGAGAGCCTCGCCTTTTAATGAGGGCCCTGCTACACGGCGACTGTGATAACACTCAAAGATTCGCGTGGTCGAGATTACAACCCACTCCGCTGTACTGCCATCTCCTGGCCAACTCTGATCCCGGCGAGTTTGGGAAGGTTCACCGATCTGGTTACGAACCACCAACCATTGCCTCCAAAGCTCTGGACGATTGGCTGTGCCACCACCCCGGCTCACATTGAGGCCTGCTACGGAGTGCTTGGGGAGAGCGATGGAGGCTTCGGGCCAGTGCCAGGTGACGTGCATGTCCCGCTATTCACGGCGCACCTCGAGACGCGATCGCATTTAGACGACCAATAAATGTGAACAACAGCATGTTGGTGATGCCGCTACTGTTGCGTTCGATGTGTTGCACAAGGACAAACAACAACAACAAAGCTCAACATCTTCATTAATATCACCCTGTGGCCTTAAAATGAAAAAGCATATAATAACTGACGCTTTGGGCAATTAATCTTCATCATCATCATCATTTATGTGCCATGAAGAAGGACCATTGCCTGAAACGTTACGTATTATATATAGTGTTATTGATCGGTAAACAACTGACATTGTGTTCGTATTCATGTGACTAGCTGTATCGACTCCACATAGCAATCATATCAATGCCTTGCGTAGTGAATGACTCACGCCACTACGATTCGGTACTTTTCGTAAGCAACTCAATTCTCAAAATTGATTACTCCATATACTTTCATGTATCGCGTCGTCATTCATACAAATTGCATCTCACAATCGTTGATTAAGCACTGACAACGCTGGAAGGCAGAAGTTGTACTTCGAGCCGCCGGCTACTAAAAATTACCCAAGCTCTGAAGTCCTCTATATATGATGATATTTTTTGCCAAATATTGACTGTCTACATATTATCGATTTGTCCCCTGTGCTGGTAGAAGCTTTGCTGGTGCAAGTAATTGGAATATATGGCTTGCGATTCATGGTGTGAATTTAGATAATCTATAGCAGTGCGAATTGATGTGGAATGACGTCAATCTATAGTACAGTGTTATATATTTACAGAATCCTGTAGTTGAGTGACTTAAGAATCCAGAGAGTTATTAAAAACATATTGGATAGTGCGCCATTATTCTTTAGAATGTAAACATAAAGGATTTGGAGATAATCTATTCGTACACGCAGAATTGTAATCAATGAATAAGTTCATCTTTATTCCCCAGGTTTCTTCGTGTTAATCGGTGTTCGTGGTCGTGAATGGTGCTGTCCGTGGTACTGAATGGCGATGTTCATGATAATGAACGGTGCTGTCCGTGGTACTGAATGGAGCTGTCCGTGGGACTGAACAGAGCCGTCTGTGGATACTGACTGATACCGATTGGGGCTGTCCACGGCACTCAATTGAACTGTCCGTAACCATTGGCTGGAACTAACTGGAATTGTCCATGGTGCTGAACGGAGCTGTTCATGTTAACGAATGAAGCGGTCCTGAAAATTGAATGGAGCTGTCTGGATGCCCTTGGTATTAAATTGAGCTGTTTGTGATAACGAATGGAGCTGTCCGGGGTACTAAGTGGAGCCATCTTCATGGAATCGAATGGATATGTCCGTGGTACTGAATTGAGATGCCAATTGCAGTGAATGTAGATGTACGTGGTTCTCAATACTATAATACCGTATCGTGATAAGAGTGGAGCTGTCCATGGTACCCAGCGGGACTTTCTGCATGGTACAGAGCATGGTTCGTGGAACTGAAAGGAGATAACTATGGTAGTGAATGGAGATGTATGTGGTTCTAAAATGTCTTCTATGGTGCTGTCCGTGGTGCTGGATGGAACTGTCCGTGAGACGGAATAGTGCTGCATGTATATATGTTGAACTTCTTTGGCACCGTACGTAGCCAACCGTGCTAATGAGAGGTGCGGGAGGTGCTGTGTGTGTAAATGAACGCCAGGGTCGCTTTAGTACAAAACAGTGCTGCCCTGAACAGTTCTGCAGCCAATCTCTATCCCTCATCCAATCTCTAACCCTGCAGTATGCGACCCATTGTTTCCACACGTGATTATGCCGCGCCCATTAATTTATCATTCTCATTACCATGTCCTCCCCCCACATCCCCACCAGCCCCTCCCCCGTGAGACCCAACATCATTTCCGATTGGCTGCAGTGGTGTCTTTAGAGCAGCATTATTACACTCGTCCAAGACGTCCGATGAACGTTGAAGAGTAGACTAAATGCCCTCTAGAGCTCACCAGCATTCGGGTAAGCAAGCGATTGTAGATTATTCCACACCACACAGCAACACTATGATTGTAAAAGCGAGAAGCGAATCAAGAAGGGCAGGGAGACAGGATGGTGCCGATGGATTCCGGGAAAAGCGCCAGGATGTGGGGCTAAGCTTAGTAATAGGATTAGCGGTCTTCTGGGCTAGTGTGGTTATGCTGAGGGTATGATTAACTGTGGAAACTGGTAGCATCTGATTTCGATTTAAAGCTTTCGTGACTGCAGGGATTCATCTTCTTGGTTCTTTCGGTAAAGTCACGTAGAAGGGAAGTAATAAAATAATAAAAATAAAACATAATAAAACAAAAATAATAAAAATAAAACATAATAAAACAATTCTTTGTTTTATTATGTTTTATTTTTATTATTTTATTACTTCCCTTCTACGTGACTTTACCGAAAGAACCAAGAAGATGGTAGCATCTGGTTGGATAATTTGGTTAGGATATCGAGCTAGCGTCTGATTGGCTACACTGGTTACTGATACAACTAGTGCTAGTGTCTGATTGGCTAGAGTGGTTAGTGGAAGAGCTAGTGCTAGTGTCTGATTGGCTAGAGTGATTAGGGATAGAGCTAGTCCTAGCCTCTCGGCGCCCTCTTTCTAGAGAGTACAGCTCACTCACCGCATCCCTCAACGAGAATCGCTCATAATTAATTGGATACGGCTAATTAATTAAGTTCAGTGCTGCTTGCGGCTACGGCACCGTCGTTCAGAATGATAATATAATGCTGTTGAGTCGCGCACTACAACTGAAAAACCACACAGAGACCCAAGTCCTGAGCCTAGCCATGCGATCTCACCATGATCCTACCCCTTACTAAACGTATTCCCATAACCACATCGCTGGTGCTGAGTCCCTGTCCAGAAACAATACCACCTAACTAACCCTGACAACAAACCTTGATGTTAAACATACATCTAGGCATGACCCTGACCACAGACCTAACCCTTACAAAAACCACACATCTGACTCTGACCTATAACCACAAATGTCATGCATATCCTTTCTATATACCTGACCCTGATTCTAACCGCAGACCTGAGCTTACTGATGGCTTTGGATTGCCCTGAGCAATGTGTACAGGTCACGAGGGGGAAGGAGGGAGGGCACTCACCGCCTGGGTGAGGGAGTAACGGGCGCGGGTGCGGTGAGGAAAGGTGACAGAGGTGAGACAGAGAGACATGGTTAGTGCGAGGAGACATCGGCCCCACTCAGGGCACACATAAGGCGTGGAGGTGTGCGTCTGTCCAAGCGAAGAAACGATCGTGTAGGTCTGTGTGAGTTCACATGTGTGCAATTGTTGGTGTCTGCATGTGCGTGTATGTGCTGTGTCTGCATGTGTATGTAGACAAGTGTGTCCATACGTTTCTATGCAAACATGTGTATGAATGTTTTCACGTATGAGAATGTGCACAGGTGTGTGTACGTGTGTTGTGCATGTGTTGTACACGTGTTGGGGTGTTTGTAGATACACCTCCATCTGCACACGTGACGAAGTGGTTCGCGCACTGTGCTACAAACCCGGTGACCCGAGTTCGATCCCCGCTCACAACCAACAACAGTGGCTAAAATCTGAACCAGTCCTGGGCCTCCCCAAGGTCGACTCAGCCTCACAAGAGTACCTGGTACTATGTGTAAACATCGCCACTCGGGAAGACAAAGGCGTCCGCGCGTGGTTCTGGCCACCTACCCACTGTGTGTGTGTACACCTGTGTACTTACTCGTCCGTGCAGGTCCGTGTTGAGCAGCATGAGGGCACACGTGAGCGTGTGCACACCGTCTGTCGAGACAGCAAGTTCATCATTAGCCATGGTCAACCCACTGCTGGATGACGTGCTTCCCAAGCCACCGCCACCGCCAATTTGTTTACGCGCAATGAAGAAATCCGACCAGACTCCAAAACGGCGGCAGCACGACCCGAATTGTAACAAACTGCTGGGTGGTGATGCTGCTGCTGCGTTGGCAGTGGTGCACAAGCACTGTCAACAACAACAACAACTGAAGATGTTCGTCAATAACAATACAGGAGGTGTTAAGGATATTGATGTTTGCATTGCCTTTGTGATGTTCTCCTTTGGTATCCTCTGCTCTAATACTGGTGACGCGACAAGGCCATTAAGGAGGCTGTCCCTGGTGGAGGCCAATCCGTTCCAAAGACAATGTGTGCATCATTATTATTGTTATTGTCAAAGCATGTTTGTTTGCATGTTTCACCACAAGTATGTGTAGTTTATACAGACTTGGTGATACCTTGTGATAGTTGTAGAGCCGATGATGTTTTCATCATTTTGGTACGGGCAAAAATTCTCACATACTTAAAACTGTGTGTGGCCTTAACAGGAACATATCATAGGCGACGTTTCGGGCAAGGATCCTTCTTCATTGGACATATGTTATGCAGAAGGCACATTGCTCTGGTATATATATACATATGGTTCTATGACCAAAACATCGCCTCTTTTTATTATTTTTAAAGCCGCAGTGTTATTGACGAATCCAGTTGGTGCTTTTCCTTCACATCAACGTGCGTACTTTTCATGCAGACGCACGTTTTAATTCAGCACTGCAATGACGTCACCAGAGCCCAGCAGTAGCAATCTGAACGATAACGTTCAGTGACTTTATTTCTGCTAAATAAAGCTTCCGACAGGAATGCACAGTCCAGGGATGTCGCTACAGGAGGGAGGGGGGGAGTTGCGTCGTCACTGAATGAGTAATAGGTGCTCGCTAACATCGTGGCTGCCTGGCCGTGGTGGGGGGGGGGGGGGGGAGGTCGCGTACCCTCGGATGGCACCGTGGTTGGGTGGCACGCGTGGTAGCGCCGGGAGAAATGCGCCAGGATGCGCTCCCTCTCCTGCGTCTCCCCCATCAGCGCGAACGCCTTGAGGAAGCGCCTAGGGAGCAGGGAGAGAGGGAGGGAGTGGAGTAGGGAGGGAGCGGTGGAGTGAGAGACGAGGGGAGGAGGGGGGAAAGGAGGAGACGGAGGAGAAGGGAGTTCGTGACGGACGGAGGAAAGAGGGGGGGGGGCGAGATAGGGAACGAGGGAGGGAGAGACAGAGGGAGAGGAGAGGGGAGAATGCGTGGGGGGGAGAGAGCACGGGGAGGTGTGTGGGGGATGGAAGAAGCGAGTGGCGAGGGAGCAGGGGAGGGAGAGAGGCAGCAGTAAGGGAGGAGGAGTGAGAAGAAAGCAGTACCCTCCTGAAAAATAGTCTTGAGACTCAGCAGAAGTTTCCCAACAAAATGACAATGTTGTTGTTGTTGTTGTCGTGACTACTGCACTCACCTCAGCGCTTGGTCCAGAGTGAGTCCCGTGAAGTCAAAGAACCGCAAATACTCCTCGGCCACGAGACGAGACGACTCGTTGCTGAGGGGCACGCGCGCACCGAGACACGGGCACACGCGTACTGTACCGTGTGCGCAATCGGCGACACATCCTCACGTGCAAGCGAGTGCTCTCTGAAGAGCGAAACTCTGAAACCACAATCGCATCGGAATCAACGCTCACATCGGGACCAACGCTCATTTCGGGACCAACCCTCGCATCGGGACCAACCCTCACATCGGAGTCAACGCTCACATCGGGACCAACGCTCATTTCGGGACCAACCCTCGCATCGGGACCAACCCTCACATCGGAATCAACGCTCACATCGGGACCAACGCTCACATCGGGACCAACGCTCATTTCGGGACCAACCCTCGCATCGGGACCAACCCTCACATCGGAGTCAACGCTCACATCGGGACCAACCCTCGCAAGAAAACGGTGAGTGAAGGGCTGAGCCCCGCGCCCCTCCGCGCCGCACTCACTTCTTGCCCAGGTGTTTGGCGACGTCGGAGCGCCGCACTCCTTCCAGGTGGAAGAGTTTGGCTGCGAGGCGCCGTGCGGCCTGGGTGGGCGACCCGCGCGAGTCCTCGGGGCCCCCCGGGCCCCCGGCGCCCCCCCCCCTCGCCCGCCCCGGCGCCGTTGGCCAGCGCCCCCGGGGCCTCCAGCTCGGCGGCCGCGACGTCGCCTCCCTCGACCCGCTCCAGGATCGCGTGGAGGTCGCGCAGCTTGCCAGGACTGCGGGGGGGGGGGGGGGGTGCGTGGGTTAAGTGTGCGAGTGGCTGGGTGACTTGTGGGTGTGTGTGGGTTAAGTGTGGATGGGTGTGTGTGGGTGAAGTGTGCGAGTGGCTGGGTGACTTGTGTGTGTGTGTGGGTAGAGAGATGTGTGTGTACGCATGTGTGGAGCGGTGCAAAGGCGTAGCTAGGGGGGGGAAGGGGGGTACACATGTCCCCGGGCGCCAAGGTAAAGGGGCGCCAAAATGAGACTTACAACGTCACATTATAACTTATTGTGGCGGGCGCGGCAGCCTGAAACTACTGCACAAATCTACACCTCAACCTAAAAGTTTATATATCCCGCCACACACAGCCTACATGTCATGTAATTACATTTTGGTACGCGCGTCTATTAAGAACTTACATGGAAGAACGTCCCAAACAACAGACAGGCGCAGTCTTTCAGCCTTAGTCACTGGCCTGTTTTTTGGTGGCGGAAACTACGACGGCCTGAAACACGCTGGAGTGCACGATCAGAAGCTGTTAAAGCTATCTATGAAGGACTGGATGAACTAGTAGGGCTGCTAGTCAAATTATCGGAGGACGTAACTATGACGCCTGAAACCAGTAGTGATGCAGAACAGTTACAGGCATGCGTATTAAATTTTAACTTCATAGTTTTATTACATTTCGGGAATGTCATTCTTGGAAAAATTGATCGTGTTCAGAAGCGCTTACAGGATCCTACTATGAATTTCAAGGAAGCAGCAACTGATCTTGAATCTTTGGAGCATGAATTTGTCAAGCTTCGTGATGATTTGAGCCAAGTTGCTGTAGAAAACGCCAAAACAAGATGCACAGCCTGGGGGATCGATGTGGACAAGAATTAGGTGACGTCGGAAGATGCCAGGAGAACTGGCAAAAGATGCAGGACTTTCAGCAGAAGAAGAAATTGTGCGCGTTATGAAGAGCGTATTTTATCGACTTCAACAGGAGATGTCAACACGGGTTTTACGACTAAAAGACCTGAACACAAAATTTGGATTTCTGCTGGACGTCAAAACTCTTCTATCCGACACAGATGTCGATGCAATTCGTCGAAATTGCACAGATTTTGGAAATTTCTATGACACCGACATCAATGGCCACGAACTTTTCACAGAAATTGAAGATTGCAAAATGCTGCTCAGTAACCGGAATGAAGTTCTACCAGAAACTCCTTTGGATCTTCTTGGTTTTATTGTGTTTTATGAAGACGACATATTTCCGAATTTGCAAATTTCACTGCAAATTGTATTAACAATAGCAGTTTCAATTGCAAGCTGTGAGCGGTCGTTCAGCAAATTGAAACGTATTTTGTCGTATTTGCGGCTTCAATGGGACAAGATCGTCTCAGCGATCTTGCTCTTCTTAGTGTTGAAAGAGAAACATTGGAAAAAACAGATTTTTATTACGTGATTGACCAGTTTGCGACAGTGAAATCGAGAAAAAATCATCTTTTGTAGACTATGTCAACCAGTCTACGACAGTGACTGAGTGAGCCATGTAATATAATTTCTATAAATTTGCTCCTTTAAATACAATGTTTCATTAAAATTTTAATTGTTATTCCTTATTCGAGGTAATAGGAAAATGTGAATAAACGGGGGGGGGGGGGGGCGCCAATTTTATAGTTCGTCCCCGTGCGCAAAATATCCTAGCTACGCCTCTGGAGCGGTGGTATAGTGGTGAGCGCACTGCGCTACGAACCAGCGACCCGAGTCCGATTGCAGCTCACAGCCAACATCGGTGACAAATATTTGAACCGGTCTGAGACTTCCCCCTAGGGCGACTCAGCCATAAATGAGTACCTGCTTGCGGTGTGTAAACATCAGCATTGTGAGGAGACAAAGGCGGTCGGGCATGGTACTGGCCACCTACCCTGTCTCGCGTGGTGTCGCGACCTTCAGAGTTCTTGCTGCTCACAGTACCTGCCTCAACGGTGTGTTAAAGGCGATAGGGGATGGGGATCCTTGCCTTTGATTGGGCGATGTGTGTGGGGGTCTGCATATGTGCGAGTGTGTGAGGATGCGTAGACGTTTGTCTACATTTGTTTACATATGTATACGAATGTGTGTGGGGGTGTGGGAATATGCGTGTGTGGGTGAGTGAGTGGGAGGGTGTCTGTGTGTGTGCGCGTTTGATCGTGTGTGCGTGTGCGTCAAAGTGTGTGCGCGTGTGCATGTGGGTGGTCCACACGTAATCGTTTGCAGACGACAACGATGACTATAATGACGGTGAGAATGATGATATACAAAGTACGACGTTGACGATAATAAAGAGGACGATGATGATGCACGGCAGCTGGCGTGGTGGGGAGCGTGGGAGGCGTTGTTGAGAGATCAGAGCGAGTGATGCTGAAGCGGCGCTCCCCGCTGGCGCCCCCCCCCCCCCCCGCGGGGTTTGGAGTCAGAAGACAGAATCCGGACAAACGCGACAGCACAGCATGCGGTGATGCGACGGCGTTCGCGTCGCTTGAGAGCTACATCCCTTCACATCCCTTCATCAAGCACGAAACACACTGTGGGCAGAAGGCATTCCCATGTGCCATGAATAAGGGACATTTCCCGAAACGTCGCCTATTGTGTTTCCTTTAAAGGCCACAGTATCGCCTCAAACGACTGTGTTGAATGTCTGTGTGTGTCTCGAGGGTAATTGTGTTGGTCGTACTCGACCAGGCTGGAATCATCGATCCTCACTCACCCGCTCGTGGACGGCTCTAGACCCCAACACCAGACAACGCAGCAGCAGCAGCATTTGTTTAAGAGGCCGGACTCTGCTGACGAGGCCCAGAAAGCCGAAGCCGGTGCAGGGTTTGGCTTGCTTCATCAAACGCTGTTATACAACATTCGTCGAGAAGGACGAATGGCTGACGAACTCAGAGCCATCCCCAGGTCCCAGCGCAGTGGTCAGCGCAATGTGCTGGGAACCCCGTGACCCGGGCTCTGTTATACGCCACGGCTAGCATCAGTGGCGAGCGATATCTGAACCATCTCTGGGGACCTCCTCCACACCGAGGAGCGCGGTGAAGTATGGCCAAACAACAACCGCCCCGGGATGGGCACGGCGTGGGAAGGCCTTCATCATCCAGTGCTGGGTCGATAACGAGATTATGTTGCGACGTTGCTGCTGCTGCTGCGTTGGGCAGTGGTGCACAAGCACAAATAAAAACACACACTCAAGACATCCTCAAATAACACCGTGGCGGCCTTCACAAGACAAGAATACAACAGGCGACGTGTTGGGCAATGGTCCTTAAGCATTGCACATAAAACTCGACCTCTGTGGCCTCTTGATGCGCTGTGAGGAAGGGTCGTTGCCCGAAACGTCGCCAATTATATACTTGTTCGTTTTAAGGCCACAGTGCGAGTGACGAAAATGTGTTGATTGATGTTGTTATTTGGATTGATGGAGGGCTGCCACTTGTTTCTGTGTTTAAATTGAGAGCATTGATCGCGAGGTGCGGCTACTGCAGCATCTCCGAAGGCTTTGTGGGATTCCAGGAAGCAACCCAAATTCTATTTCCAAAGACAAAACTCCCCCGTATAGCCTAAAGCGATTGTCGAGGCAAGTGCTGAAAGTGAAGACGTAGCCATTAAGGCCGGAACAATGCTACCACGTGGTGTAAGCCTTGCAAGCACGTCTTTGTCACCGTGAGGCCTGGCGTTTACACACCGCATCTGCTGCTGAGTGTAAGGCTGAGTCGACGTAGAGGGGTCGGGGGGCGGGATAAGTTAAAATACCACTTGCCATTGTGATGTTAATCTTGGCTGTAATCAAACTGAAGTCACTTGATTTGTAATGCACTGAGCTAACCCAATGTACCACCGCCCCCAACTCAAACACGCCGCACAGATACACAAGGACAAAGATCTCTCGTATAGCCTTCACAGACTTTTGGGGCAGGTGCTGTTAGCGAGCACCTGTGAAGGCTGGCACGTTACACGAGGGGGTGGGTGCACAGTACCACGCACGACCGCCTTTGTCTCCCCAGTGGCGATGTTAACACACCGCACCAGGTACTCATTTGAGGCAGAGTCAACCTAGGGGAAGGCCCAAGATCAGTTCAGATAAACGTCACTGGTGTTGTCCGTGAGCGGGAATCGAATTCGGGTCGCCAGGTTCGTAGTGCAGCGCGCTAACCATTACGCTATTCCTCCCCTTAGATAGATACACAGACACGTGGGCACACACACTTGCACGCATGCCCCACACACAGATACACACACACACACAGATACACACACACACACAGATACACACACACACACAGATACACACACACACACACGCACAAATGCGCACGTATAAACACAGCGACATAGACAAGGGCACGGGCATAAACAAACCCGTACCACCACCACCACCACCACAACAACACAAACGACTCAACCCATCGACTCTCGCTCTCACGCACGCACTCGACGCGCGCATCGCGCACTTAAACATTCGGTGTCAATCAACACCGAACGAATCTACCAATCGTCCCCCCCCCCGATGGTCCCCACAGCACCTGCAGGGCGTGCTCCCGGCCCCGCGCTTGGCCGCTCCTCGGGACCCCCCCTCCGCTCCTCCGTCGCCGTACGCCCCGTTACACGCGGCCGCCCCGCCATCGCCGCTCCCCGCCGCCGCCGCCGAGGCCCCCGCCCGCGAGCCGTGGCCGCTCGTAGCCGGCGGCCCAGGGGCCGCCCAAGCCGCGGCCCCCGCGGGACCCGCGCGGGGGAAGCCCGCGGCGCGGCGCGTGGATGGCGGCGACGTGAAGCTGTCGAGGGAGCTGAGGCTGAGGCACGAGGCGGCGCGGTTCCGCTGCGCCTCCACGATCTCCTCGAAGTCGCGGCTGAAGGCGTCCTGCAGCGAGGCGAGGCTTGCGCGGCCCGGGGACGCGGCGGCAGCAAACGCCGCCGCCGCCGTAGGGCGAGCGGCCTCGCCGCGCGGCGGCAGCCTGGGGGGGGGGGGGGGGGGGGGGGGGCGGGGAGGGTAACGCAGGCGAGAGGGCGGCAGCGTCAGCCGAAACGTCGCTGTTGGAAACTGCCACGGGATGTCCTCGGCCGAATCTGAGGTCCTTGTGAGGATGCCCCCTCCCTCGTGAGCACCCCCTTGGATCTGAAGCCCGTGGAACCCTGCCCCACCTTGCCAAGCCCCCAATCCCTGGAGGGTGAAGAGGGGTCCCGAGACAATAACACGTGCTGACCTCAAGATCCTGTCACGTGATTTCGCGTTGATCGATCGGGTAAACGGCAGCTGGGTGGCATTTAAACGGCTCAACTCTTATTCAAGCAACTTTCCAAAAAGCCCTGCCAATATAACCAGTCAGGGTTGTTCTTCTCTCACACACGGTGATGCACTGCTCGCTCCAAGAATCGCCTTCATGGGAATGTACCCCTCTCGTGACATGAATGTCACATCACAATTGGAAACCCATCTGTTTCCATCTGTACGAGGATTCAGCATTGCCCCCGCGCGCAATGTGTGGTGCTCCGGTGTCCTCCCCACGTATATAATATACACTCATCAGTCATTGTCTGGGAACATCTTACAAATATGAACCCTGCCACTCAGCGTGGCTCTCCTGGATAGAGGTAATTATTAGTATTACGACTACGATTATAGACACGATTTCCTCTCCCTCACCTGATGTTTGACTTTCTCAGGAATGCAGATTTAAAAACAAACATTTATGGAATGCTCAAGCAGTTTGGCTGAAGCCCTTGCTACCCATCCATGTCCACGCTACGTACCCCTGTCCACGCTACGTACCCATGTCCTCTCTACGTACCCCGGTCCGTGCTACGTACCCCTGTCCACGCTACGTACCCCTGTCCACGCTACCCATCCATGTCCACGCTACATACCCCTGTCCTCTCTACGTACCCCTGTCCACGCTACGTACCCCGGTCTGTGCTACGTACCCCGGTCCTCCGCCGTTAAAGAGTGCTTGCTCCACGAACGAATCATCATCATCGTCGTCGTCGTCTTCATCCTCGTCGTCACCGCCGCTCCGCCCCATCCGCGCCCTCGTCACCTCACTCCGCGCCTTCCTCTGGGCCCCGCTGGCGGCGGTGGCGGCAGGGAAAGTTTCGCTCGGTTTTATTTTGTCCGGGTTCCTCGCCGGGTTCCCGACTCCGTTGCTGGGGATTCTGGATCCTGCCGCTGCTGCCAGGGCTCTGTGGTTTCCACCATCGTCGTCGTCGTCACTGCTGCTGCCGCTGCCGCCGCTGCTGCTGCTACCGCCGCTGTTGCGGCTGTTGTTGCTGCGGTTGGCTCTGGCTCCTCCTCCGTCCATCACCCGCGCTGTCGCCATGGCAACGTCACCATGACGACCCGGAGGAGAGGCTGAGGAATGTGACAACGAATTTGCGTCGTTCGAGAGAGAGGAGAGGTCGAGAGGATGGAGAGAGCTCCGTGTTTGGAGAGGTGAGGCTGGGTGAGACTCAGAGGTCAGAGGTCATAGGCAGCTGATCTACTGTGAATGAGCCCAGTCCTCAAGATTAGCGAGTTGGTGGTTTTGGCCAGGTC
This sequence comes from Lampetra fluviatilis, assembly GCF_964198595.1. Lineage (NCBI taxonomy): Eukaryota > Metazoa > Chordata > Hyperoartia > Petromyzontiformes > Petromyzontidae > Lampetra > Lampetra fluviatilis. The sequence goes on from NC_136283.1 coordinate 667,920, forward strand.
ACCAATGACTATGATAGAGACCCTTAGACACTCGTATAGACATCGACATATACGTAGACACACACTTACAACAGATAAACCGTGGACTGACACGGAAACCCATAGACTTACGCAAAGACGCATATACACACATAGGCTGGCTTGTGATTAAACCGAGTGGTCACTGATGACTACACGAAACGAATCAAGATAATCTTCTTGGTTCTTCCTGCAGTCACGAAAGCTTTAAATCGAAATTTTGAATCAAGATAAGTTAGGTTGTTTTACCTTAAATTTGCTTCATTCAATTCAAATGCCGTGCCATGGCTATGTCTCTGTGGTGCAAAGGGGGCCCTCTATTGGTTAAAAATCAGTCACGGAGCGGAACCTGCTGTGGAGGGGAATGGATCTATTGAGGTTAAAACAGGAAATGAAAGTGCGAGTCAAAGTGAACTGCGAAACACAGAAGCTCGTCTCTTATAGAGGCCTCACCCCCTCCTCCGGACCCTGCCCACACGCCCGTAATCTCGCGCTGTGGATGCAGCAGCGAGGGTTGGCGGAAACCTCAGGAAGGCGCCATACCCTGGCTCGCCAGAAGATGGCGGTACAGCAACGTGCCGACTCATCTCCATCTGTCCCTTCTGCACGGGGATAGAGTCTCGCCCCTCTCACACACGTGGCTGTTGGTCCGGGTGCTCCGGTTTCCTCCCACATGTATGAATACTCACTAATTGGCTGGAAACGTCGTAATATATAGAGGGCCGCAGAACTTTGGCAATTGTGGGTAGTGCCGGCTCGCCTGGTTGCAACCTTTCAGCTTTGTCTGTGCTTCCTCGGTGATTGTGAGATGCAGTTTGCATAAACAATGCTCACGCTGCACATTATACAACGGGACACATCATTACAAGCGGCCCAACCCTCGCTGCCACACACTCCCAACAATGGCAGCATTGTTTACATTGTTCACATTAAAATGACACTCATACTTGCCTGCAATAGACACTCACACTTGCCTGCAATAGACACTCACACTTGCCTGCAATAGACACTCACACTTGCCTGCAATAGACACTCACACTTGCCTGCAATAGACACTCACACTTGCCTGCAGAATCAAAATGCGAACCGTAACGCACACCTCTTCTAGACGCGTGCATTTCCGGGTTGCACCGCGTTTTGTTCGTCAAGTTGTCCGACGTTTCGGTCCACGGTGCTGATGGAACTTATCGGGGAAACTCACTTAACTTCCTAAATAAGGTTCCAACACGTTGGGTGAAACGTCGGACATCGTGTCGGACAACGGACGCGTAGTATAATCCAATCTAAATGTATATTTACATAGAGCGCCTGCTTCACACAAGGCGCTTGACATGGCTTACTGAACGATGACCGAATGGGATGATGTAGATGGCAGGCGCGTGCTACAAGGATTAAGGAACGAGTGACAGAGAGAGCGGGGTAATGAGGGATCACGAACGGGCTAGAGGGGCGGGACGGGAAGGAGTGGAGGGGCGAGGGGAGTGAAGAGGGAGAGAATGGGCACTGGAGAAGAGGCGAGGCTTTGAGAGAGGGACGGGAGGAGGTGGAGGAGGCGACTGCTGCGTGTACAGGCGACGTTGGTTCCACCACGGGAATCGCCGAACAGCAGCAGCAGCAGCAGCAGCGCGACGGTGAATACCAACACAGTCAGAATGTCACGGCGCCTTCCATTGAGCCCTCCGGAGTCCAGGGCCCTGGGTATGTGTCCCGGGTGCACCCCGAGCCTGACCCATCCCTGCCCTGCCCCACGCTGCCCTGCCTGGCCGTGCGCCCCGTACCGTGCGTCTCCGGCTGGGAGCTGCCGAAGAAGAAGTCGTGTCTGGCCTGGGCGAGTCGCGACGCGCGGGGAGACGGATCGGAGTGCGGCGGCGGCGAGAATCGCTCCGTCTGCTGCACGGGGGGAGGGGGGGCAAGAGGTGCGGGCAGGTGGGAGGTTGCAGGATTCGAATGTCGAGGCTTTATAGGACCGAGTGGTTCGCGCGTTGTACAATCCCCCCCACCCCCACCCCAGGCATCTGAGTTCGATTTCCGATATGGGAAATGCATAATGTGTCGGGTTGTGTGTTCACGCGTGTGTCTGTGTATTTGTGTGCGAGGAGCGGTCGTCTAGCGGATAGCCCTGCACTACGACCCGTCGACCCGAGTTCGATTCCAGCTCACGACCAATCACAGCAGGGATTATTTGACCCACTCCTGGGCCTCGCCTACCTCGTGTGCGGCCCCAGCCTTCACGGGCGCTCGCGTGGAGCCTCAGCAGCCCGTGAAGGCTGTGCAGGGCGACTTGTCGCTGTGTGCACAGTGGGGGGCGGTGGTGTCGCGTGTGGAAGTTGGGTCACCCCAGCCCCCCACGGGCCGCACAGCACGAGGAGGCCTTCAGCCCGCAGTAGATTGGCACGGGACTGTAAATTACCGTGATTATCATTCTCTATCTCTCTCCATCTCTTTATCAAACCATCAATATTCGTCTAATTGTCCAATGCTCGACTCCCCACGCGCCACCCCCTCCCTCCTCTCCGCCCCCCACAGTCCCAGGCCCGCTGTGTCGCTAACGCCTCGTCATTATTTCCGCCCACGAGAGAGATAATTGCCCCCTCCCTACCTCCCCAATGTTTATGGAACGGCTCGGATTGCCTCGAGTCGAGGAACGGGTTTAACCGCGATGTGCGCGTGAAACTTGATCAGCTGACGGTGTTGATGAATCTACAGGTGTGGGGGGGGTCTCTGCCCCCCTCTCTCGCTGCCTCCTTCCCAATGAAGCGCAGCGACCGCCCACCTCCTCTCCCACTTGACCCGCGCGCTGCCCTCCCCGCCCCCCCAGCCAGATCTTTGGGGTGGCTTGGGAAGTATTAAAGGTCAAGAGGTTATTTATAAGGGCATCAGCAACATTACAAGCGAAAGATGGGGGCCCACTTGGTCCATCTGGCTCGTGCCGTGGTTACATTCTGGAATCGCTCACGCAGGCGTCCCTTGAAGAACCCCGACGAATCAGCTTCCATGAATCACGCGCGTGCGGCTCCCACCATGCCTCCCAGCCGGCCTCGGTCCTCATGTTGTCTTGTGATTGTTGTTGTTTGATTTGCATCCCACTGGGATTTTTGCACATTTTTGTGTACGGTGCTTTTTCTGCAATATTTTACTGTCTTTTCTTGGATTTTCTGTTTGCACTCAGTCACATATTCACTTTAAGATGTTTTTGTTTTTTGTTTGTTGCGGTTGCACCCGATTCAAGAGCCGAATGGCTCACAGGGCTGTACCTAATAAATGAACTTGAACTTGATGTTTCATCACGGACACTGTCATTCATGCCACCACTCGCTCAGTCACTCACTCCTCGCCATCGCGCTTCCTTCGTGGTGACCAGTACAGCAACGTGTGTGCAGCCGAGGCCTGTGGCTTCCGTGGCTCTTCCTAGAGCCCCATGCCACCCATGGATGTATCTACGATACACGTGTAGTTGATGACAAGGAGTTGACAGCAGGTAGTTGATAGAAAGTTAGCCGCGTTGGTAACCGTGGCGGTGTCGTTCCTATAGCTCCGGGCTATCGAGAAGGAAGGTGCTGCTGTGTCACACGGACACAGTCGGCAGTCGTTCCACAGGACAGGGCGATGTTGCTCCGTGTGTAGTCATCCCAACTGAGCGATTTGCGGTGCGATGTTTTCTAATTTGGCAAATGTGGCCCACGGTGTCGGCACGCAACGGCCGACTCGATTCGAACGACATCGGGGGCCTGTAACGTCCACTGGGAGTGCAGCACGCGTCGCGTGGCGATATTCATTCAGACACCCCCAGCAATGCAAACTCTGTGGGTCTTTCGGTGAAGTCACGGAGATAGGTTCAAAGAAAATAAATAAAACTACGACGTTTCCTGCCGACGACCGCTTGTGTTGCGATCGAAACGTAGTTTTTGTTATTTTCTTTGAACCTATCTACGCGACTTTACCGAAAGACCCAAAAAATATGAATTCCTGCAGTCACGAAAGCTTTAAGTCAAGATTTACCCTCAGTAATAACCAGGGCGGCATTCCGGATTCGAACCGCGAGCCTCTGCGACAAGCGGGGAACACTTGTTCAGTGCCACCGCCCACAGATTCAGGAGTCAATTTATAAAACATATTCCGTGTTTTATAAAACATATTCCGTGTTTTATGAAACATATTCCGCTAGCGTGTGTCTTTGTCGACTGTCGGGACACGTTCTGACACGACGCACGAGGTAGGTGGCTGTGTGGCCAACACCACATCCTGCCGCCTTTACCCCCCCCCCCATGCTGATGTCAACACACCGCACTCCACACTCATTTTAGGCTGAGTCGACCAAGAGCAGGCGGTCCAGGACCGGTTCAGATATCACGCGCTATTGATGGTAATATAACTCATGTGGCCGGGTTAGTACACTGGCTCTGTGCGCTAACCACTGTCCCACCTGCTCATATACACACATACATAGGATAACAAAAACAAAGATCCCCTTTTTAGCCTCGAACAGACTGTTGGGGCAAGTGCTGCTAGCGAGCGCCTGCGAAGGCCGGCGCGGCGCACGAGGTGGATGGCCAACGCCACGCCCAGCCGCCTTTCTCTCCCCAGTGCTGATGGTACACGCTGCACCAGGTACTCATTTAAGGCTGAGTCGACCTAGGCTAGGGGGTGAGGCCCAAGACCGGTTCAAATATTCGCCACGGTTATTGATCGTCAGTAGGATTCGAACTCTGGTCACTGTGTTCTTTGCGAAGAGCGCTAAACATTACACCACCACTCTCCACGACACACGTGTGTATACATACACACACACAACCCGCACTCACCAGAGTGGTGAAGTATGGTCAAACTACTCTTACGATCGACATGGTGCGTAGGACGGCCTTAATCCATGCAGCAGCTGATTGACAAAGGAGCTGTACATTATTTTATATTATTCTGATTGCTCATTAATGACACAACACACACGTACACAATATCCCACGAATCCAATTCTATCTCGAGAGAACCAGAAATGCAAGTTCTGCTCGCGTCTCAAAAATACAAATATTCGCTGGCGTGCACACACACACGGGCACACACACACACACACACGGGCACACACACACACACACGGGCACACACACACACACGGGCACACACACACGGGCACACACACACACGGGCACACACACACACGGGCACACACACACACGGGCACACACACACACACACGGGCACACACACACGGGCACACACACACGGGCACACACACACACGGGCACACACACACACGGGCACACACACACACACACGGGCACACACACACGGGCACATTACACACACGGGCACACACACACACACACGGGCACACACACACACACACACACGGGCACACACACACACGGGCACATTACACACACGGGCACACACACACACACGGGCACACACACACACACGGGCACACACACACACGGGCACATTACACACACGGGCACACACACACACACACGGGCACACACACACACACGGGCACACACACACACGGGCACATTGCACACAACACACTTCACAGTGATACATTTACAGAAAGAGGTGAACACACGCTCACGACCAATACGAGTGGCTAATATTTGAATCAGTCTTGGGCCTCCCTTAGGTCGACCTAGCCTCAAATGAGTGTCTGGTGCGATGTGTAAACATCGCCACTCGAGACAAAGTCGGCCGGAGGTGGTGCTGGCCACCGACCCCCTCTCGTCCTTAACGAGTGCTCGCCACCAGTATTAGCCCTAACAGTCTGTTAAGGCTGCAGGTAACAAATGTGTATTTGTGTGGTTGTATCTGTGTCTATGGTGTGTGTCGAAAGTGTGTGTGTTCGTGCGTCTGTGTACGTGTGCATATGTCTGTGTCTGTGCGCTGTACACCCGCTGTTCAAACAATCGACCGATGTCTCCCAGGAGTGCCGTCCAACTTACCTGGCTTCTGACAACAACAACAACAACAACGACGACCCAGTTGGACTCCAGGTGCGGCAGCAGGGTAGCCACAAACAGGCGAACGAAGTGCGTGAGTGAGTGAGTGAGCGAGCGGTCAGGCGAGAGACGCTGCTGCCCGCCCAACAGAGACGGCTCGACCGCTTCTACCTCGTCTCCTTTCCACCCTCACCTCCTCCTCCTCCTGCTCCCCTCCACACCCTCACGTCGCCGTCCCCCCCCCCACCCCTCCCCCACCCCCCACCCCGTGGCAGCGGCAGCCTCCCTCTCACAACCCGGATCCTGCAGCCTCTTGGCGTCTGGTCGTCCGCGTGTCTCCCTCCGTCCCTCCACTCTCCACCCCTGCCCCCCCTCTCCTTTCTTCCCAGAGACCCCCTAAGTCCTCGTATCCCCAGAGCCAATACCTCCCCCACCTCCACCCCCCGTATTTCCCACTCAAGCGATCCCTCTGTCTCTGCGTCCCCGTGTCCCCCACCGATGACCCCGATAGCTCCATGCCCCCCCCCCCCAACCCTGTTCTGGGGTCCCCGTGTTCCCTCGGCGTGTGAATGTGGAGGTGGTGGAGAGCGACGCGCCGTGGCGTCTGTGTTTGTCTCGCGTGCGCAAACCTACAGGACGCATGCGATAGGCCACGTACGCACGCACATACACGAGGTCTCTACCTGATACGTGCACAGGACACGTAAACATACACGTACTCACATACCGAGTTGCACGATTAATACACGCTGCGCAAATCACAGGCATATACATTCATAAACTATATAAAGACCTTATTATTTGGTTCTTTCGGTTAAGTCACGTCTAAAGATAAAATAATAAATTAAATTAAATAATAGAATACGACGTTTCGATTGCAACACAAGCAATCATCATCAGGTATAATGAAATAGCGTCGTATTCTATTATTTAATTTAATTTATTATTTTATCTTTAGACGTGACTTAACCGAAAGAACCAAATAATAATTCCTGCAGTCACGAAAGTTCTAAAATTAAGATTGAACCACTTCTACGGGGAAGTTTTAAGCTTATCTTTTTTCTCTCTCTCTGGCGACTTGTTTCTCTGCCTGTGTCCTCTTTAGAATGTTCACACTTAAATTCTAACTTAGCAATCTTTGAAATACGTAATCAACCAGGCTATGCGTTAATTGTGTGTTGACCGACCCTCTGTGTTGTATTACATTACATTTCGATATTTTACTAGGTTATTTAATTTTAGTGTGTCCTCCTGATTTTCAGGCTTACTTGCCGTGCAGCACCACGTCTGTTGACCACTCATTGATATGCTATTTTTTTCTCTAACCCCTCTCCCTCTCTCTGCCTCCGCCCCCCCCTCTGTCTATTTAAGGCCACCCCACAGAGACGATCACCCCTCTCTGTTACCTGTGTTGCTCCCGCTATGTATCTTGGTGATATCTGTCTGCTAATATGTCTGTCTATAGTTTTCTGGTTAGATTTTATGTCGCTATTTCATTATACCTGATGATGATTGCTTGTGTTGCAATCTAAACGTCGTATTCTATTATTTAATTTAATTTATTATTTTATCTTTAGACGTGACTTAACCGAAAGAACCAAATAATAATTCCTGCAGTCACGAAAGTTCTAAAATTAAGATTTATATATAAAGACCCCCCGTGTCGGCTTCAATAGAATTGAGGAAAGTGAGACGAAAGTTTCGTTGCTCCAGGAAGTATATCCAGTTGAGGCTGAGTCGACCTAGCAGGGGCTCGGGGACCGGTTCAGATAATCGTCACTGGTGGTGGCCGTGACCGGGAACCGAACTCGGGTCGCCGGGTTCGGAGCGCTGCACGCGAGCCGCTGCGCCCACCACTCCCCACACGATGTATGCAAATATATGCACCCACTCAGTCACGCACAGACAGCTCTTATTTGCAAGAGGGACGTGGGTCACAAATATGACAAAAGCGAAACAAATGAAGTACGGGAGTTGAAGCAACGAGCAATCTGGGAAAAAAGCACGTGCGTCGCGTGAGAATTTGCAAGCACTGCACAAAGTTTCACATCACTAGACGAAGAGTGAATTCGCTTCTCTCGCAGACCAGTGAAAGCCCCTCGCGTTAGGGAGCGGCCCCTGAAGCGGCTCACGGAGCGCTACCTCTGAGACCCAATCAAGCGACGTCTGTGGCCACGCAGCATCGGGCAGCACTCCCACGCCGACCACCCCGCGACAAAGAGCAATGCTTCTCCCTCACCGCTGTCACATTTACTGCATTCGAGCTCTGAGCTGACATTTGAACAAATTAAGTGCAGAACCAAATTAATGCAATGGATTTTGTTGTGTGTGTGCAGTCACAGATGACCGGTCAACTCGCTACGCTCGGGGACCTATGTTAACCACGCTGTCGTGTGCCGTCACTCAAACCCCACTCAGAACTCACCTTTTCAATATTCACGATAGACACCACATCTCTGGACTCATGGCTCAAATGCCATTGCCGTTTGTCCAGCGCCCTTACGATGGCTTGCCACGTTACGGCGCTATACACATCGTCGTCGTCATCATCATCGATGACTTCGCCTAAACACTCCTCCGCTAAAGCCTCTGTACACCAGCACCTCTGTTCCACTTTCCCGGACGGTGAATGTCCCCTGACAGCGGCGCTGCGCCGGTGAGCAGGCGGCACGCGCAGCCTGCCGAGTTCGTCACGTGGTCGGGAAGAACTGCGACTCGAGTGGAGAGCGCTGTCCCTGGGACCGAATCCGGACGACTTGTTCTCTGTTACTGGAAACATTTTATCGAACTAGGAACCACATCTTAAAGAGAGGTGGGTGGTGGGGACGTGGGGGTGGGGGGCAATAACCAGAGCCCAACCCTCGCATTATTAACCCCAGCTGTTGCCTTATCCCGATCCCTAACAATACCTCAAACGCCATCTCCGAACCCGCTACCCCGACGCCAAAGCAACGGGGTCTTGCCGATCACCGTCGCCCTTACCGTGGCCGAGTCGGACCGTGCCGGGCTGCTGCCCAGGGCGCCGCTGTCAGGTCGCCTGACCCCCCCCCGGGTCGCGCCCTCCTCCCCCTCCTCCTGCTCCGCTCCGCTCCCCGCGCGCAGCGACGCGGGTCGGGGCAGGCGCGAGACTCGCGCCGTGAAGGAGGCGAGGCGCTCCTCCCCGCGGACGCCCCACGGCCCCCCGCGCCCCTCGGGACTCGCGGGGGGAGGGGGCGACCCCAGGGAGACGACGGAAACTGCGGCGGAGTCCGGGGAGGAGACGGCCGAGCTCCGGGGCCCTCCGAGAGGGGTGACGACGGCGCGGCTCCGCTCCACGTAGCTGATGCTCACCACGGAGCAGGAGGACGAGGCGCTGGTGCCGGCGCGCTCCCGGTGTAAGGACTTCGTGGTGATGGTGGCGGTGGCTGCGGTGCTGCTGCTGCTGCTGCGTGCGTCTCGCAACCGCCTGCCGCGACCCGACGGCGGCCACAAGCCGGACCCCGAAGCGGCGGTGTCGGCGGGGAGACGTAGTGGGCCCGGGGAGGATGAGCAGGAAGATACCGCGCGCTCCGCGGAGAGTCGCGGAGTCGGCCCGCTGCGCTCTCCTCCTCCTCCTGCTGCTGCTGCTGCTCCCGCCGTCGCCTCCGCCGCCGCAGCGAAGGCGCTGCAGAGCTCCTCGAAGCGCGCGCGGTAGAAGGAGGAGGAAGCGGCGGAACCCCCCGAGAGGGGGGACGCGCCACCGCTGGGGGTACGTGGGGAGCGCGGGGGGCTCGGCGAGGCGGCGGGACCCCCCTCGAGAGGCAACGGGGAGTCGCTCATGGTCGCCCCCGTGCGGTCGCTTCCGACTTGAGGGCGAGCACGATGGGGGGCCGCGTCATCACGATGCCCATGCGACTCTTGCGCTCAAATTGTCGGCGGCGCTGCTGCAATCAAACGAGCAATCAATGAGCTACACGGCAGCGCTCGGCGAATGTGTAGAGACGTACAAAGCAGCGGCGTCGCGTGGTGGGCTTGGGTCCTGTTACTGGGAATGCCATGGGCTCACCACCGGTCCCATCTCTACTCCCCCCCCTCCTCGTAGCCCGCGGCCCCCACCTCCTCGTAGCCCGCGGCCTGGACCCCCCCGACCCAGGTGCAATTGCACCGCCCGCCTACACATTCGATATCCCACTAACTAATACCCCCTCCCCCATAGCCCGATTAGCCCATGAGCCAAGCAGGACGCGCTACGTCACCTGTCGGTTCCACCTGGGGTGGCAGGGCTGGGCAGGTTCCAGTTTATTCCTGTGGCCAATGAATGATGAGATAACCACGTGATGCGAGTGGGGGTGCCAAGTAATTGACTCCGATGAGCGGTAGACACGATTGTGTACAACTGAAGGTGAACTACCATAGGTGGTACAGACTTCTGGCCTGGCCCATGAACTAAACGCGGGCGAGGAGGGGGCTCAGGAGGGGTCGGGAGAGGGGAATGTGGAGGGTGGGGGCGGGGCTCTGCCCCCCCTTTCCCCCATGCCACAACACAGCAACAACACAACAACAACAACAACAACGTAACCGACAACAACATCAACAAGGGAATAAACAGCGTGAACAACAGCAATCACAAGGTCAAGATTATCAACAACGGACATCACAAACAAAAATATTAACATTATCAAGAAAACATCAACAACGAGAGAGATGATGACATCAACTTTAACAATGGTAGCAACATCAACAACATCATCATCATCGACATCACCCACACCAATTACTGGACATCTGTGAAAAGGAGCTTTATCGCTCATCGGATTCCTCCTACAGTTTAAATCACGTTTCTGATGCTGACAACCGCATCATCAAGGACGAGTGCAGGCACCATGACGGCCATGGACACTCGAAGGGGTCACCGCGCCGGTGAATGGCGTGAGCTCTCATCCACCTAATCCGTCACTCGTAATCCCACAACGTCCTCTTGATGCGGAAAGCAGGAGACACACCTTTTCACCCGCTGATGAACAATTAACATAATCATCTTCAGCAGTAGCATCATAGTTAGCATCAGCATCATCAGCAGCATCGTTATCATTATCAGTTTCTACAGCAGTAGCATATCATCAACAGCAGCATGAGCAGCAGCATTGTTATCACATTATCATCTGCTGCTGTTGCAATAGCATCAACAATACCATCAGCAGCAGCTTCATCATAATCATCAGATACTGCAGCAAGCAGAAGCATCGTCAGCAGCAGCTGCTAATGAGCAGCAGCTTCAACACAATTCTCAGACACTGCAGCAGATGTAATATGTATATCATCAACAGCAGCAGCATCAACAATAGCATCGTTATCATCATCTGTTGCAGCAGAAGCAATATCATCGTCAGCAGCAGCAACATCATAATCATCATCAGCAGCATCATTATCATTATCAGCTTCTGCAGCAGAAAAATCAATATCTTGAGAATCATCAGCATCATCAGCATTAGTTGTTGCAGTAGCAAAATCAATAGCATCAGCAGCAGCATCACCGTTATCAGCATCATCATCATCATCATCAGCTTCTGCAGCAGCATTGGCAATATCATCAGCAGTTGATTCATCATGATCATCATCAGCAGCAGCATCAACATCACAATGACAATGATGTATTTGTATCAAGCCGCCCTCCGATCCACCGGGGCGTATCAGAGCGGGGACACCTCTCGTCTCAACCAGGGCACCCCCAGTGGCAGATGTCCCAGTTGGGCACAGCGCGACTCATTCACTGACCTGAACACGTGGATTAGTGCGCCAGTCAGAGGGCCACAGTTGCTATGTCTGATCCCAACTGAGTAATACATCATCATCGTAAACATTATCAACAGCAACATCGTCATCGTACGGTGCGAAAGAAGTTCAACATACATAGTGTCATCATCAGCATCGTCATCATTAGCAGCAACTACGTCACCAGAAGCAGTCGTATCCTCATCATCAGCATCACCGCTACATTATACTATCACCAACAGAATCACCATCAATATCATTATCGGCAATGGCATCATCAGCAGCAGCAGCAGCATCCCACATACACATCATCAGCAGTAATCAGCAGCAAAATCGTCATCAACACCACCATCATCATCATCATCAACAACATCATCAACACCATCATCAACGCCACCACCACCATCATCATCAACACCACCATCAACACCATCATCATCAACACCACCATCAACACCATCATCATCATCATCAACACCATCATCAACACCACCATCAACACCACCATCATCATCAACACCATCATCAACACCATCATCATCAACACCACCATCAACACCATCATCATCAACACCATCATCAACACCACCATCAACACCACCATCATCATCAACACCATCATCAACACCATCATCATCAACAGCAGCAGCCGCAGCAGAATCATTACCAAGTGCAGCAGCAGGAGCAGTACCACTACACGACCAAGAGAAAGACAAAGATTCCCCGTATAGCCTTAACAGATTTTTGGGCAAGTGCTTTTGGCGGGTATCTATGAAAACTGGCACGATACACGAGGAGATACATAGCCAACCGTGCTAATCGGAGGTGCATACAAAAATGCACACGGATACACACAAATACACTCACACAAACGCACACAAATGCACAGAGATATACAATGACATACACACAGATAGCCATCGGCACAAAAGACAAAGATCCCCTCTCGAGCCTTCACAGACTCTTTAGTGAAATGCCGCTATAGCGAGCAGCTCTGATGAAGGCCGGCACGGCACACGGGAGGATGGGTGACCAAACCCACGCCCGGCCGTCTTTGTCTCCCCAGCGCTGATGATTACACACCACACCAGGTACTTATTTAAGGCCGAGTCGATCTAGGGGAGGCGCGGGACCGGTTCAGATAATCATCACTGGTGTTGGCCGTGAGCGGGATTCGAAATCGGGTCACGGGTTTCGTAGCGCAGTGGGCTAACCAATGCACTATCGCTCCCCATACATACACGAAAATACACGCACACACGCATACTCACGTGTTAACACACGCGCGCGTTAACACACATATACACACGCGCATTAACACACATACACGCGCGTTAACACACATACACACACGCGTGTTAATACACATACACACACGCGCGTTAACACACATACACACACGCGTGTTAACACACATACACACACGCGTGTTAACACACATACACGCGCGTTAACACACATACACACACGTGTTAACACACACACACGTGTTAACACACACACGCACACACGCGTGTTAATACACATACACGCGTGTTAACACACATACACACACGCGTGTTAACACACATACACACACGCGCGTTAACACACATACACACACGCGTGTTAACACACATACACACACGCGTGTTAACACACATACACGCGCGTTAACACACATACACACACGTGTTAACACACACACACGTGTTAACACACATACACACACGCGTGTTAACACACATACACGCGTGTTAATACACATACACGCGTGTTAACACACATACACACACGCGTGTTAACACACATACATACACGCGCGTTAACACACATACACGCGTGTTAACACACATACACACACGTGTTAACACACACACGCGTGTTAACACACATACACACACGCGTGTTAACATACACACACGCGTGTTAACACACATACACACACGCGTGTTAACACACATACATACACGCGCGTTAACACACATACACGCGTGTTAACACACATACACACACGCGTGTTAACACACATACACACACGCGTGTTAACACACATACACACACGCGCGTTAACACACATACACACACGCGTGTTAACACACATACACACACGCGCGTTAACACACATACACACACGCGTGTTAACACACATACACACACGCGCGTTAACACACATACACGCGCGTTAACACACATACACACACGCGTGTTAACACACATACACGCGTGTTAACACACATACACACACGCGTGTTAACACACATACACGCGTGTTAACACACATACACACACGCGTGTTAACACACATACACACACGCGTGTTAACACACATACACGCGCGTTAACACACATACACACACGCGCGTTAACACACATACACGCGTGTTAACACACATACACACACGCGTGTTAACACACATACACGCGTGTTAACACACATACACACACGCGTGTTAACACACATACACACACGCGTGTTAACACACATACACACACGCGCGTTAACACACATACACGCGTGTTAACACACATACACACACGCGTGTTAACACACATACACGCGTGTTAACACACATACACACACGCGTGTTAACACACATACACGCGTGTTAACACACATACACACACGCGTGTTAACACACATACACGCGTGTTAACACACATACACACACGCGCGTTAACACACATACACACACGCGTGTTAACACACATACACACACGCGTGTTAACACACATACACACACGCGCGTTAACACACATACACGCGCGTTAACACACATACACACACGCGTGTTAACACACATACACACACGCGTGTTAACACACATACACGCGTGTTAACACACATACACACACGCGTGTTAACACACATACACACACGCGTGTTAACACACATACACACACGCGTGTTAACACACATACACACACGCGTGTTAACACACATACACGCACGCGTGTTAACACACATACACACACGCGTGTTAACACACATACACACACGCGTGTTAACACACATACACACACGCGTGTTAACACACATACACGCGCGTTAACACACATACACACACGCGTGTTAACACACATACACACACGCGCGTTAACACACATACACACACGCGTGTTAACACACATACACACACGCGTGTTAACACACATACACGCGCGTTAACACACATACACACACGCGTGTTAACACGCACACGCGTTAACACACATACACGCACACACGCGTGTTAACACACATACACGCGCGTTAACACACATACACACACGCGTGTTAACACGCACACGCGTTAACACACATACACGCACACACGCGTGTTAACACACATACACGCGCGTTAACACACATACACGCACACACGCGTGTTAACACACATACACGCGCGTTAACACACATACACGCGCGTTAACACACATACACACACGCGTGTTAACACGCACACGCGTGTTAACACACATACACGCACACACGCGTGTTAACACACATACACGCGCGTTAACACACATACACGCGCGTTAACACACATACACACACGCGTGTTAACACGCACACGCGTTAACACACATACACGCGCGTTAACACACATACACACACGCGTGTTAACACGCACACGCGTTAACACACATACACGCGCGTTAACACACATACACACACGCGTGTTAACACGCACACGCGTTAACACACATACACGCGCGTTAACACACATACACACACGCGTGTTAACACGCACACGCGTTAACACACATACACGCACACACGCGTACACGTGAACGCGAGACCACGTGCGCGTGCACAGCCGTGCGCGCACTCCGCGGGGGTGGAGGGGGGGGGGGTGAGGCGAGGGGGTGAGAGGGATGAGAGGGGTGAGAGGGGTGAGGTGGGTGAGGGGGTGAGGTGGGTGAGGGGGTGAGGTGGGTGCGGTGTGAGAGGGCTGAGAGGGTTGAGAGGGCTGAGAGGGGTGAGAGGGGTGAGAGGGGTGAGGTGGGCGAGGGGGTGAGGTGGGTGCGGTGTGAGAGGGTTGAGAGGGCTGAGAGGGTTGAGAGGGCTGAGAGGGGTGAGAGGGGTGAGAGGGGTGAGGTGGGTGAGGGGGTGAAGTGGGTGAGGGGGTGAGGTGGGTGCGGTGTGAGAGGGCTGAGAGGGCTGAGAGGGCTGAGAGGGGTGAGAGGGGTGAGAGGGGTGAGAGGGGTGAGGTGGGTGAGGGGGTGAGGTGGGTGAGGTGGGTGCTGGGTGAGAAGGCTGAGAAGGCTGAGAGGGCTGAGAGGGCTGAGAGGGCTGAGAGGTGGGTAGTGCTGACTGATCGAGGCTGTAATCTCCCTAATCCAGGTCACGGGGAGGAGCTCGTCAGAGCCCAGCCAAGTCGAGACACAACCAACACAACCACCAACACAACCACCACCACCACTCTACACCAACACAACCGCCACCACAACCACCACCACCACTCTACACCAACACAACCACCACCACCACTCTAGACCAACACAACCACCACCACCACTCTACACCAACACAACCACCACCACAACCGCCACCACTACCACAATCTCGACCATCACCACAACCACCACAACCGCCACTGTTGCCAATGGAAAGACGACGATTCAGTTGGTTCACGACGACACATTCCACAGGAAGAGATTTCCGGCTCCTGGCTACCGGAACCGGTCATTGAGTCTGAACCGGTTACCACCGTTACCACCACCACGGCTATCAGCAGAGATATCATCACAATCACAACCATCACTATCACAAACATCATCAACATCCATCCACCACCACCTACCAACAACATCCACCACAACAACAACAACGAGCAGCGCCCATTCCTAAACACGCAGCCCAAACAAAAACCACTCCCCCCCCCTCCCTACCTCACCACTCCCCCCCTCCCTACCTCACCACTCCCCTCACTCTCTACCTCACCACTCTCCCCCTCCCTCACCACTCCCCCCCTCCCTCACCACTCCCCCCTCCCTCCCTCACCACTCCCCCCCCCCCCATCCCTACCTCACCACTCCCCTCCTCCCTCACCACTCCCCCCCCCCCCTTCCTACCTCACCACTCCCCCCCGCCCTCCCTCACCACTCCCCCCCCTCCCTACCTCACCACTCCCCTCCCTCCCTACCTCACCACCCCCCCCCCTCCCTCACCACTCCCCCCCCCTCCCTACCTCACCACTCCCCCCCTCCCTACCTCACCACTCCCCTCACTCTCTACCTCACCACTCTCCCCCTCCCTCACCACTCCCCTCCCCCCCTCCCTCACCACTCCCCCCCTCCCTCCCTCACCACTCCCCACCCCCCCCCATCCATACCTCACCACTCCCCTCCTCCCTCACCACTCCCCCCCCCCTTCCTACCTCACCACTCCCCCCCGCCCTCCCTCACCACTCCCCCCCTCCCTACCTCACCACTCCCCTCCCTCCCTACCTCACCACTCCCCCCCTCCCTCACCACTCCCCCCCCCTTCCTACCTCACCACTCCCCCCCGCCCTCCCTCACCACTCCCCCCCCCCTCCCTACCTCACCACTCCCCCCCTCCCTACCTCACCACTCCCCCCCCCCTCCCTACCTCACCACTCCCCCCCCCTCCCCACCTCACCACTCCCCCCCTCCCTACCTCACCACTCCCCCTCCCTACCTCACCACTCCCCCCCCCTCCCTACCTCACCACTCCCCTCCCCCCCCTACCTTACCACTCCCCCCCCCTCCCTACCTCACCACTCCCCCCCCTTCCTGCCTCACCACTCCCCCCCCTTCCTACCTCACCACTCTCCCCCCCTCCCTACCTCACCACCCCCCCCCCCTCCCTACCTCACCACTCCCCTCCCCCCCTACCTCACCACTCCCCCCCCTCCCTGCCTCACCACTCCCCTCCCCCCCTACCTCACCACTCCCCCCCCCTCCCTACCTCACCACTCCCCCCCCCCTCCCTACCTCACCACTCCCCCCCTACCTTACCACTCTCCCCCCTCCCTACCTCACCACTCCCCCCCCCCCTTCCTGCCTCACCACTCCCCCCCTCCCTACCTCACCACTCCCCCTTCTCCCTACCTCACCACTCCCCTCCCTACCTCACCACTCCCCCCCCTCCCTACCTCACCACTCCCCCCCCCTCCCTGCCTCACCACTCCCCTCCCTCCCTACTCACCACTCCCCCTCCCTACCTCACCACTCCCCCCCCTCCCTACCTCACCACTCCCCCCCCCTCCCTGCCTCACCACTCCCCCCCTCCCTACCTCACCACTCCCCCCCCCTCCCTACCTCACCACTCCCCCCCTCCCTACCTCACCACTCCCCCCCCTCCCTGCCTCACCACTCCCCCCCTCCCTACCTCACCACTCCCCCCCCTCCCTACCTCACCACCCCCCCCTCCCTGTCTCACCACTCCCCCCCCCTCCCTGCCTCACCACTCCCCTCCCTCCCTACCTCACCACCCCCCCTCCCTGCCTCACCACCCCCCCCTCCCTACCTTACCACTCCCCCCCCTCCCTACCTCACCACTCCCCCCCCCTTCCTGCCTCACCACTCCCCCCCCTTCCTACCTCACCACTCTCCCCCCCTCCCTACCTCACCACCCCCCCCCCTCCCTACCTCACCACTCCCCTCCCCCCCTACCTCACCACTCCCCCCCCTCCCTGCCTCACCACTCCCCTCCCCCCCTACCTCACCACTCCCCCCCCCCTCCCTACCTCACCACTCCCCCCCCCCCTCCCTACCTCACCACTCCCCCCCTACCTTACCACTCCCCCCCCTCCCTACCTCACCACTCCCCCCCCCTTCCTGCCTCACCACTCCCCCCCTCCCTACCTCACCACTCCACCCCACTCCCTGCCTCACCACTCCCCTCCCTCCATACCTCACCACTCCCCCTTCTCCCTACCTCACCACTCCCCTCCCTACCTCACCACTCCCCCCCTCCCTACCTCACCACTCCCCCCCCCTCCCTGCCTCACCACTCCCCTCCCTCCCTACCTCACCACCCCCCCCTCCCTACCCCACCACTCCCCCCCCTCCCTGCCTCACCACCCCCCCCTCCCTACCCCACCACTCCCCTCCCTCCCTGCCTCACCACCCCCCCCTCCCTACCCCACCACTCCCCCCCCTCCCTGCCTCACCACTCCCCTCCCTCCCTACCTCACCACCCCCCCTCCCTGCCTCACCACTCCCCCCCCTCCCTGCCTCACCACTCCCCCCCTCCCTACCTCACCACTCCCCCCCCCTCCCTACCTCACCACTCCCCCCCCCTCCCTACCTCACCACCCCCCCCTCCCTGTCTCACCACTCCCCCCCTCCCTGCCTCAGCACTCCCCCCCCCTCCCTGCCTCACCACTCCCCCCCTCCCTGCCTCACCACTCCCCCCCTCCCTACCTCACCACTCCCCCCCTCCCTACCTCACCACTTCCCCCCCCCCCTCCCTACCTCACCACTTCCCCCCTCCCTACCTCACCACTTCCCCCCTCCCTACCTCACCACTCCCCCCCTCCCTACCTCACCACTCCCCCCCCCTCCCTACCTCACCACTCCCCCCCCTCCCTACTTCACCACTCCCCTCCCTACCTCACCACTCCCCCCCTCCCTACCTCACCTCTCTCCTCTCTCTCTACCTCACCACTCCCCCCTATCCCCGCCTCACCACTCCCCCCTCTCTCTACCTCACCACTCCCCTCCCTACTTCACCACTCCCCCCCCTCCCTACCTCACCACTTCCCCCCTCCCTGCCTCACCACTCCCCCCCCCCTACCTCACCACTCCCCCCCCTCCCTACCTCACCACTCCCCTCCCTACCTCACCACTCCCCCCCTCCCTACCTCACCTCTTTCCTCTCTCTCTACCTCACCACTCCCCTCCCTACCTCACCACTCCCCCCCTCCCTACCTCACCTCTTTCCTCTCTCTCTACCTCACCTCTCCCCTCCCTACCTCACCACTCCCCCCCCTCCTTACCTCACCACTCCCCCCCTCCCTACCTCCCCACTCCCCTCCCTACCTCACCACTCCCCCCCTCCCTACCTCACCTCTTTCCTCTCTCTCTACCTCACCACTCCCCTCCCTACCTCACCACTCCCCCCTCTCCCCGCCTCACCACTCCCCCCCCTCCCCACCTCACCACTCCCCCCCTCCCTACCTCACCACTCCCCCCCTCCCTACCTCACCACTCCCCTCCCTACCTCACCACTCCCCCCCTCCCTACCTCACCTCTTTCCTCTCTCTCTACCTCACCACTCCCCTCCCTACCTCACCACTCCCCCCTCTCCCCGCCTCACCACTCCCCCCCCTCCCCACCTCACCACTCCCCCCCTCCCTACCTCACCACTCCCCCCCTCCCTACCTCACCACTCCCCTCCCTACCTCACCACTCCCCCCCTCCCTACCTCACCTCTTTCCTCTCTCTCTACCTCACCACTCCCCTCCCTACCTCACCACTCCCCCCTCTCCCCGCCTCACCACTCCCCCCCCTCCCCACCTCACCACTCCCCCCCTCCCTACCTCACCACTCCCCCCCTCCCTACCTCACCACTCCCCTCCCTACCTCACCACTCCCCCCCTCCCTACCTCACCTCTTTCCTCTCTCTCTACCTCACCACTCCCCTCCCTACCTCACCACTCCCCCCTCTCCCCGCCTCACCACTCCCCCCCCTCCCCACCTCACCACTCCCCCCCTCCCCACCTCACTACTCCCCCCTCCCCACCCACCTCACCAGGCCCCTCTCGCTAACGGTCTCACCGTCTCGTGCCCACACCCGGACACCGCCCAGACGCGTGCGGGGGAGCACAGACGGGACATCGGGGGGTGGGGGTGGGGGAGGAAGAAGGCGAGCTGTGTGGGGGGGGGGGGGTTTGGTGGTTGGGGGCTGTAGTGGCTGGTGAGGGGTGGGGGGTGTGGAGGACTCACCGCTGAGGTTACAGTACTGGCAGTACTGATGGCCCCCTCCTCCTCGGCAGGCACACTCTCTCCAGGGCTCTCTCCCGGCTCTCTCCCGCCCTGGCGCACTCTCCCGGCTCTCTCCCCGGTTCTCTCCCGCCCTGGCGCGCTCTCCCGGCTCTCTGCAGGCGACGGGGACCGAGTGCGTCGATGCGTGCACGGGTTTAATGGAATGAGGAGCGAACCAAGGCGAGCGAGGGGGGTGGGAGAGAGTGGGGACGAGAGCCGGGGAGAGGGAGGGCAGGCAGGGAGAGGGAATGGAGAGAGGGGAGGAGAGGCAGGGAGAGGATTGGATTGGAACAATCCGTTCTGTAGGCGGAGAGACTATGCACAATGGCTGAGGCTGCTGGCTGTCCGTGCGCGCGTGTTTGATGTCGAGGAGCGGCGTGCGTAGCGCCCTCTGCTACAAACCGTGACACGTGGGTTCGAGTCCGGGTCACGCCTATCATTATTATCACGAGCCATGAGCAATCCACTGCTGGATGAACACCTCGCCGACGCCGTCACTATCTCTCACGATCCTGCGATTTAATCTTCATGAGATAACCTCAGTGGCGAGAGATATCTGAACCGGTCCTGGTTCTCCGCTAGGTTAACTCAGCCTCAAATGAGCACTTGGTGTGGTGTGTAAATATCAGCACTTTGGGAGACACATGCGGCCGTACCTGACGGCCTTAATAGGTGCTCGCTAACAGCACGCGCCGCAGCGGTCTACAAGGCTATCCAGGGCATCATTGATCACTGTTGGTACAATGAAGCATGGATCAAATCGATTATTTAGCTCACGATACGGGCATTGAACAGCGTGTATTTGGAGCCGGTGTTTTTGTTTTGTTGAAAATGAGTGATGAGCGCGTTGTGTGTGATGAGCGCGTTGTGTGTGACGGGGTGGGGGGAGGGGTCGTTACAAGTCTGCAGTGGTGACTGCTGTCGTTGTGGCGTGGTGTGTGTGGTGTGCGAGGTGGGGGTGCGTGGTGTGTGTGGTGTGGGTGCGGTGTGCGAGGTGGGGGTGCGTGGTGTGTGTGGTGTGGTTGCGGTGTGCGTGGTGGGGGTGCGGAGTGCGTGGTGGGGGTTCGGTGTGTGTGGTGGGGGTGTGGATGCGTTATTTGCTAAATATCGCTACGAGGGCCACGTGGTGTTGGCCACCCACCCCCTCGTGTGCTCTGCCGGCTTTCATAGGTGCTCGCAAACCGCACTTTCCCCAACAGCCTGTTGACGCTATACGGGGTATCTTTGTCTTCGTGACTGAGTATATGCGTGCGTGCGTGTGTGAGTAAGTGTTCAAACACAAATATATATTCCGCTTGCTCTCCCCGTTTGCGAGTGCTGTGTGGAATATAAACACACATATCTCGCGCAGTGATGCGCTCACATTCATACGAGAGATGCGTGTGGGCGTGTGGATGCGTGTGCACGTGTGTGTTTGTGGGGGGGATGTGTGTGCGTGTGTGTGGATCTGTTCGTGTGGATGTGTGTGCACGTCTGTGGGGGATGTGTGTGCGTGTGGATGTGTGTATGTGCCTGGATGTATGCGTGTGGGTATATACTTTCAAAGTGCACCTAGCATGGCACATGCGCCGTGGTGACGTCGCCGCTACTTAGTGGTGAACGGCGGTTCTTGTTATTGTTATGGATATGTGCAGGTGTGTGCGTGTATGGATGTGTGCGTACGGATGTGCGCATGTGGGCGTGTGGATGTGTTGTGGGTTTGCGGATATGTGTGTGGAGAGCGGTCCTACACTCTGTTAAGGCTATACGGGGGATCTTTGTCTTAGTTTGTGGGGAGCGGTAGTGTCGTGGTTAGCGTGCTGCGTTACTACCCGGCGACCTGCTGCACCGCAGATAGTGATGCAATTAATCGAAACAGCGTCGATCCTTCCTCGACATACAATTCGATGGTTGTAAGGTGAGCTTACTAAATCGATAACATGCAGATAATCACGAGCTTAAAGGACCTTCATTAATGGCTGAGTTCATATCCAGGAATAGTTTTCTAATTCCTGGGACTTTTCTATCACAAGCATCGCCGCGCCTGTCCGGTCATTTAAATGGAACAAACACACAGCCCCCCTCATCACGGGGGGTGCTGTGCACGGAGGCATTTGAGAGACTCTGCGGGGTGCCAACCCAAACAACTCTGCCCTGTGAACGAAGACAAAGATCCCCCGTGTAGCCTTAACAGACTGTAGGAGCAAGTGCTGGTAGCGAGCACCTGTGAAGGCCGGCACAGCACACGAGAGGGTCGGGTGGCCAACACCATCCCCAGCCGCCTCTTTCTCCCTACTCATTTCAGGTTGAGTTGACCTAGGGGAGACCCATGACCAGTTCCAGTCATGGCCACTGGTGTTGACCGTGAGCGGGAATTAAACTCGTGTCGCCGGGTTCGTAGCGCGGCGCGCTAACCGCTGCTCTACCGCTCCCTGACTGCTGCATTCACACTGACACACACACTGACACACACAATGACACACACTGATACAACAACCGTTATTCGCCACTAAGTGGCGGTGACGTCACCACGACGCCTGTGCCAGGCTAGGTGCACGTTGAGGCCACGTGAAGTGTCGAACGCCCGCTGGCAGGTCACGGGGCAGACCCAGGTGCCACGGGTCGACTGACTGAGATGACCGAGATGACTGGCTGATGCACCACCTGTGCTCCCTACTGTGCCAACTTGCTGTGCTTTAGCCACCCGGCGCTCCACTCGTTGTTGTGAGCGTCGCTCCTCCGCCCTCCGTTGCTGTTGGAGGGCGACTGCCTCCAACTGCGCAGCAGCGTCCTTCACGAGCCTCCTCCACAGACGCCGATCTTGACACCGCTGGTACCGGTCATCGGCAAGTCCACTCAGCTCCACATCCTCCTGTACCACATCACTCCATCTCTTCTCTAGCCCGTGCCGCGCCCGTTTAGCCCTCTCGATCAGGCTGAACAAAAGCTGTTTAGGCATGCGGTGGCTGGGCATGCTGGCTACATGACCCAACCAACCCAGCCTCGCCTGCCGGAGGAGCTCACCGATGGGACTTTGTCCAGATCTTTCAAGCTCCTCACACATTCCAGCCTGGTTAAACCCATGATGGGTTTAACCAGGTAGGCAGGCCAGCCTAAATGTTTCTAACAGGCGAATATGTTCCATTAGGGGGGTCTACGTTTCGCAAGCGTAGAGAAGGGAGGGAATGACCTTGGCCGAGATGATCTGATGCTTCGTGCGGAGCGACAGACCAGGTAGCTTCCACACAGAATTACGCAACCGATCAAAAGATAAGGCCGCTCGACTGATTCGGAGTGAGACCTCTGCTGTCAAACCGGAGCTGGTCATGAGCACACTGCCCAGGTATGGGAAACTCTCCACTCTCTCCACAACTGCCCTATCACCAGTTGGGAGTTGTGGGGGTGGAGTGTTCGATGGTACAAAATACCCATACAGGTGCTTAGTTTCGGTGGGGCTGATGGTAAGGCCCCACCTCTTAGTGGCACGCTCCAGGTTCAGCAGGTTCAGATAATCGCCACTGGTGTTGGTTGTGAGCGGGAATCGAACTCGTGTCGCCGGGTTCGGAACGCTGCGCTCTAACCACTACACTACCGCTTCCCAGGTTATACACGGGCAGACTACAGTATACCGATAGGCATACGCACACATGTATGCAAACAGATACACGCTCAAGTACTACTCATACAAAGGCACACAGAGAGACATACGCACGTGCCCATACACACAGCTATATGCACACCGACACACAAGACACACACGCAGCATGTCATACATACACACAGACATACGCAGATATGACAAGCAACATTACCATTTCGAGCACGTCCCCAATTAAACCTTCTTCTCTCTTAAAGTTCCCTTTCAAATCTTCTACCGCTCAGGATCTGTGCGTGACAGCAGGAGCTCTCGAACGAGGCCCTTGGAACGCGAGACGTCAACTACGACCCGCTCTTCTGCCTCCTCCTCCACCTCCCACATCCTCCCCCATAGCATTCACTCCATCCTCCTCCCTCTCTCGTCCATCCCTCTCTCACTCCATCCTTCTCCCTCTCTCGTCCATCTCTCTCTCACTCCCATCTTCCTCCATCCACCGCCCTCCTGCACTCCACCCTCCTTCCATCCTCCTCCCCTCTCTCTCCATCCTTCCCTCCCTCCTTTCATCCTCCTTCATCTCTCCCTTTATCTGCCCCACTGCATCCTCCTCCATCTGCCACATCACCCCTCCTTAACTCCTTCTTACTCCCTCCATCCTCCCTCTCCATCCCTCCCTCCTTTCAGCTTCCCCCTCTCTCCATCAGTCATCATCCTGTCCGCATCTCCCATCCTGCCTCCTCCACCTCCTCCTCCTTCACGCCATCCCCCTCTCCTCTTCACTGCACACCCCTCCTGCTGGCCATCCTCTCCCTCCATCATTCTACATCCTCCTCCTCCCTCCCCTATTCCCTCCCTCCATCCTCCATTACCCACGTCCCTCCTCCCGCTTCACGCTCTCGCCCCCTCTGTCCCGATCTGAAGAGTTCTTCACGCTCTTCTTACAGTCGCCCACTTATGGAACTATGCTTTGAGGGTGTGGATGTCTGCGTGTGCCTCTGTGTGAGTCCGTGTGTGTGTGTGTGTCTATATGCGTGTCTGTGTATGTATGTGCATGTATGCGCCTCTGTGAGTATGTGTCTATGTGTGTGTCTATGACATGCACACGTGCACATGTAGAAGAAGTGTGGGGAGCGGTGACGCAGTGGTTATCGCACTGCGCTACGAACTCGGCGACGAGCGTTTGCCCTGAGCCTCCCCTAGGTCGACTCAGCCTTAAATGAGTACAGTACCTCGTGTGCTGTGTAAACATCAACATTGGAGATACAAAAGCGATCGGGCGTGGTGCTAACCACACACACCCCTCGGGGACCTTTGTTTGTGTGTGTGCATGCGTGAGTCTCAAGGCCGGACCCGTGGTGCGTCCTTAGAATGCGGGGCCGTGCCTCCATGTGGAGTCACGCGCCACGCCCGGGGGGGCCCGGCAGCCGCGTCTCGGCGTCTAAAGGGATCAGCCGAGGCCCCGTGATTTACACTGACCCACTCCTCCTCATCTCTCTGAGTGCTAAACTCACAATGGGGCGGTGGGCTGGGGAGGGGGGCAGTATGCGTGTTAAAGAATGGGGGAGGGGGCCGCTGAGGGGTGTGCGTTTGCGGTGGAGAGCGGCAGTGTAGCGGTTAGCGAACTGCGCTCCAAACCCGTCCTGGGCCTCCCCTAGGTCGACTCGGCCTCACATGAGAATGGGGGGGGGGGTGCAGAAGGGTGTGGTGGGGCAGGCTATGAGGAAGAGGACGCAGGGGATAGTGGAAGTCGGGAAACAGCAAAGCCGGGTCTGGCGGCTCCATTACCGCGCGCTCTGTTGATCTCTCCGTCTGAAAGTGGCGGATCGTAAAACGTCCAAACGCCGCCGTCTCAAAGCTCATCGACTTCTCAGCAACACAATGGGGGTCGGAGGGGAGGGGCGGGGTATGGGGGAGGGAGGGGTTCGGCACGGGGAGGGGGTAGCGCGGCTCGAGTCGGAGGCGCTGGGGGGCGATGCGAGTGTTTTAATCCCCGTCTCCCCGTGACTCCTTCTCACATGTGGGGAGCGGTGGTGCAGCCGTTAGCGCGCTGCGCTATGAACCTCGCAACCCGGGTTCGATTCCCGCTCACGGCAAACACTAGTGACGATTATCGGCCTTCGTAGGTGCTCACTAACAGCACTTGCCCCTACAGTCTGTGAAGGTTATAGATTTGAAGCTTTCGTGACTGCAAGAATTCATACTCTGGTTTTTTCGGTAAAGTCACGTAGGTAAAAAATGTAATTAAATAAATGAAAACTAAATTAAATCACGTTTCGGAGGCAACACAAGCTTCCGTGTTGCCTCCGACACGTCGTGATTTAATTTATTTGTTTTCTTTTTTTACCTACGTGACTTTACCGAAAAAACCAGAGTAGTCTGTGAAGGCTATACGGGGGACCTTTGTGTCTCTGGTCCGAGTCAGCGCACGTTGTCCTCGTTAGCTCCGCGAGGCGTGGCGCGCGCGCCGCTGCGCAGGTGGCGGCTTCGCCCCGGGAACGTCCCCGCGGCACGGAGCCACGCGGCTTGCATCGCGGTTTTAATGCCACCGCAACCCCGAAGCGCCGCACGTAAACGATGGACATATTCATCGCACGGAGCGAGGGGGAAATCGAGGCAGACAAACAAAGGATAAACGAAAGGTCTTGAGCCTGGGTTTACAATGAGGGACATCGAGACCCCAACCGACTCACATAGAACCTCATACATCACTTACACGGAGATCCATAGACGCAAATAGAGACCGCACAGACTTACAGAGAACGATATACACTCTACAACACTCACTCGGAGATCCATTGACGTACATAGAGACATTTAAACAATCGAGTGTGGATGTATGTAGCGTCCAGACGCTGATATAAAACAACACAGTGGCCGCGTGTCTGTGCTGAAGAGGCAAGTCGGTCGGTCCTGTGGGCCGTGGGCATCGGCGGCATCAGGGAGGCGGCGGCGGCACGGAGCGCAGAAGGGAGGAGCGCTGAATGGAGGGAATCGCATCCCGCGCGGGCAGCAGAAGTCAGCTGCGCGCGCAGATTGAAATGTCCATATACTCACTAGACAATCAGACGCTAGCTCTATCTCTAACCCAACAAACTCGCCAATCAGACGCTCGCCCTATATCTCTAACCATAAAAAACGAACCAACCAGACAATAGCTCTGTCTCTAACCCTAACGCTCGCCACACTAACCTCTGCATGACACTGGCTCCACATCCTGGAATACAGGAGGTCGTGGGTTCGATCCCGACTCTGACACCGGTATATTTGGAGTTTGCATGTTCTCCCCTTGGTCGCGTCGATTTTTCTCTCGGTCATGCGGTTTTCCCCTCCACATTATAAGAATCAACATCACGCGTTTAGAGTATTTGGCTGCTGCTAAACATTTCAATGTGATAAAACCACTTCGTTGAGCTATTATCGTTTGTGGCCAGATCGCTTCTGAAAAAGAGCTGCATAGCTCAGTGTAAAACTAAAATAAGTTAGTTGTGTTTAATAGTTTAGTTTATAGTTGTGTCGCTTAGTTTAGTAGTTTCGTAGACAGGTTTAACCCACGCGCTGAGTCCAAGTTGTCGCCCCTGCGTCTGGCGCATCGCCCGCTGCTGGGCCGCGCTCCCCACGGTGGCCCAGTGGGGACTTGCGGTGGTCGCGGTGACATTCCGCGTTTTTGGAAAACGCGAAAAGTCAAAGTCGTCCCCCACCCCCGTGGGCGAGACGCTCAGCTCTGCGAGCGACCCCAAGCCAGTGGTGGGATGTCCACATTCCCAGTAGACTCAGTAAATATATATTCATATATATTTATATTCATATATATATGTACATATATATGGATATATATTTACATATATATCCATATATATGTTACAACGTTCCCAAATTCCTCACTGATTTCCGACAAAATTGTACTCTTGTATCGACCTCGCACGGATGATGATGGTGATGGATTGAATCGATTTAAACCACGAAACGGGTTTTGCAATGTGCGAAGGATGGAGAGAGGTGCACGCTTGGATCGACACTGCGACAGGGGGACACATAGATCAGAGACGTCCAACGTGGAGATGGAGCGAATGAATCAGTGGCGTGCTCCGGACGGGAGGAGGGAGCCAGGGGGGTTGTTGTTGAATCGCAACGGCGTTGTCACCTCAAGCCCTCGCGCGGCAAACGAGATAGCGCCCCCCTCTCGTGGCTGCCGTGGGGATTGAAGGCCGCCAATTAACATCGCCCTCTCGTGGCTGCCGTGGGGATTGAAGGCCGCCAATTAACATCGCCCTCTCGTGGCTGCCGTGGGGATTGAAGGCCGCCAATTAACATCGCCCTCTCGTGGCTGCCGTGGGGATTGAAGGCCGCCAATTAACATCGCCCTCTCGTGGCTGCCGTGGGGATTGAAGGCCGCCAATTAACAGCGCCCTCTAGTGGCTGCCGTAGGGATTGAAGGCCGCCAATTAACATCGCCCTCTCGTGGCTGCCGTGGGGATTGAAGGCCGCCAATTAACATCGCCCTCTAGTGGCTGCCGTGGGGATTGAAGGCATGCCGCCAATTAACAGCGAATGCAAAGTCACGTGCTATGTATGTATGGATAACTTCTTGCGCACCGTACATAACCAACAGTGCTAATCTGAGGTGCGGGAGTTAATCGGAGGTGCTACGAAGAAGGGCCATTGCCCAAAACGTCGCCTATTAAATGTTAGTTCTTATAAGGCCGCAGTGTTATTGACGAATGTTGTTGGTGCACCATTACCAAAGCGGCCGCGTCACCAAATACGTCGTTTACTGTGGCTGATGGGATGGGTAAAAACTTGCATTGAGCCCCGCTCACACCACCAGGTCGACTCAGCCTCAAAAGATTACCTGCTGTTGTGTGGAAACATCAGCACTTGGGGAAGACAAAGGCGGCCGGGCGTGGTATTGGCTTCCCACCCCTTCGTGTGCCGTGCCGGCATTCATAGCTGCTGCTCGCGAACAGTACTTGCCCCAACAGCCTGTTAAGGCTACACGGGGGATCTTTGTCTTTGAGGGGGATAGGGCGCCACGCGTGTTGTGGTTATGTATGGGGAGAGAGGGTGATGGTTGGCGTCAGGGTCACCGGGGAGAGATTGGTGAGTGGGGTTCAATAAGAATCACCATCGTTATCAACCATGATCGATCCACTGCTGGACGGCCGCCTCCCCAAGCTGCCGATCGATCATGCGATGTGAAAATCCACGCAGCGCCTGGCCCACAAAGATGTGTTTGTTTTCGTTGCTGCGCCTTTCTCTGAGGACGTCCTCACTGGCGTGTCCCCTCCTGTCTTGACTGCCACTCCGACGACATTATTCTTGACGACGGGCGATCGGCGCCTTTAGCCGTGACGCGTCCTGCCCAAGGGCCCACGATCTGAAGAGATGCTCGCCGCTCAGTTGGAATTACATTGAGACACAGAGAGGTCGAGCACGCACGCAGATTACAGACATCGTTCACACTGGTAAGAGAATGTAGGGAGGGGTGCTGTCAGTGGTGTAACTAGCTAGCGAGCCTCAACTTTGCACCCTCCCCATCCAATATCTATGCTCGTCATCATCTTCCTCATCAACCCATCACTGATGGGGTGGCTGGCGTGGTGTAATGGTCAGCACCCTGGGCTTGCAACCCAGGAGGTCTCCGTGTCACTCTCGAGGCGCGGCAGTTGAAACAGCGGAGGGAAGTTTCACAAATGC
This sequence comes from Lampetra fluviatilis, assembly GCF_964198595.1. NCBI lineage: Eukaryota > Metazoa > Chordata > Hyperoartia > Petromyzontiformes > Petromyzontidae > Lampetra > Lampetra fluviatilis. Next base: position 697,779 of record NC_136283.1, read on the forward strand.
CCCCCCCCACTTCCACTTTTGTTCACACACAATTCGTTGATCGGCAGGTTGCGTGTGGCGGTGGGGTAAAGTGTGGGTACTCCCACTCTTCCAAGACGTCTGACCAGTGTGGAAGAGTAGGCCAAGTAACCGTCTGGAGGGTTTATCTCTAGAGCTCCCAGTGGAGGGCCTGCAGCCAGCAGTAGCGTGAGAAGATAATTGCATTGACCTCGTAACTGGGCTGTAAGTCTTCAGAATCCTCGCTACCCACTGCGCTATTTCGCAGAAGCAACGACTTTGCGGCTTTATTCCCGACGCACCTTACCCCTGAACGCCCACGCATGAAGGCTACAGCCTCCTGTAAAACAAACGTTGCACTATAAACCCGGCCACCTGAGTTGAATTTGTGACCACAGATAACACCACCAGTGGCGAGAGAGAGATGTCGCCTTGACCAGTCCTGGGCCTCCTGCCCCTCCTCCCCTAGCCAGCACTAAACCAGCGTGGGGAAGTATGGCCTTCATCTAGCAGTAGATTGACAAATGACTGTAGATCAGTTGTTATTTTCATTTAATTGTCATAATTTACAGGAAAAAAAAATGCAGTGCAAAACAGGAAATGTCGCATCTGGTGTGATGCAACTCCCACTCCTCGCGTAATCTACCAACCCCAGCCACGCGCCGGGTGTAAAACAGACTCGCGGCTGTCATCGCGGAGCGCTCGGCCAACAACGCTGGGGGAAGGCTCGTCTCGAACCCCCCTACGTCGACGGGTACACAGGCAAAGGCGCAGCCCTGCAATTGCTCGCCCGCGCCACTGCTGGCGGAAGGGGCTGGAGGGGGTTCAACAGAGGCCCTCTGGAGGGCATCAGGAAAGGGATGAGGGCTTAATTCCTCACTTCGTGTTGTCCGGCTTGCTGGTAACACCGGAGCGGAAACGGCGTGTGGACTGGTTGCTGAAGCGGTCAGATACCCGGCTGAAAGTCAGCCCCGAGCAGGATGCCGTGTGCGAGAGCCAGATTCGTTGCATGGGAGTTTTGGTTATCACAGCATCCCTGAATGTCTCTTGCAACTCTCCATCTAGTCCATAAGCCCACAAGAGATGTTTCACTTTGTCGGTACCATCCGAGGTGGGGTAACGCTTAGTGATCCCGACTTCTTGATGTGACCTACAATGGTGAATTATGCGATAACCGCTTCATATGAGCTGGGTTATCGAGCAATTCACTCGTATTGGCCATGTAAATAAATCGGTGATACCTTAGATAGTACCAACTTCTGATCTGGCTCATGAGCTAATTGTCATTACCGCAGAGTTTCAAGTTCACAGAGCCTCAACGGTGCAGTTGTAACGTGAGAACAATACGTTTGTGGATATATTTTGTCTCATCTCTGCCAACGCGGATATCACAGCGCTACCTCTGAGCTTCCTTCAAGTGACCCCCGATCTAGCGCAGTAGAGGACAGCACTTTCCAAACCGCTCGGCCATGAGAATGTAACTTTCATCACATGACGGTCAAAGCGATACATTTAATTCTCAGACGTGGAATTTAACCAAATTGAGTGCAGAATCAAATTGAACGTGATGTTTTTTTTCGTGCGCAGTCATTGGTGACCGGGCTGAGTCCCTTCAACTCCTTGCGCTTGAGAACCTGGCATGATCACAGGCAGCTGAAACCTGTAATCGATCCCTAGCTCTCTAACATATGAGCCACCCGGCCTCCTCTGCGTCGCCGTCCCTCTCGCCGCACTCATTCCACGTGCACCGCGCAGACCGCGCGCTCATCCGCTGGCACCGCGCCGGCACCGGTCTTGCCCCCCCAACCGCGCAACCCCCGCAGCCACTGGAGTGGAGCCCTCGCCACGGCCTGCGCACCACCGGGGGTTCTGCGGAGGGGGTCCTGGACGGCGGCTCCCGGGGTCCCCGCGCGCACCCCAACGCTGCCATCGCCGCCGTCTCCGCCGTCTCCGCCGTCCGCCGAGCCGACGCACTTCTGGCCGAAGCACGCGCCGGCACGCGCCGTGCAGTCCCGGAGGAGGCGGTGAGCGAACACGGCCAGCCCGGCCACGTCCAGGCACAGGCCCAGCACCAGCCGGGCCCTGCCCCGCCACGCCGTCCGCGCGGCGACGGCGCCGACGCCGGAGCCGGCGCCGGGCAGCGCCAGCAGAGCAGCCCAGTCTCCGGCCGCGGTGTTGTCGAGGAGCGCCGTGCCCAGCCCGGAGTTGAGGCGCACACAGAGCAGCGTGAGGAACTGCGAGAGGCAGCCGAGCGTGAGCGTGAGCGCCAGGAAGCCCAGGAAGATGAGGCTGTCCCAGCTGCCCCCGCGAGCGGCGCCCAGCGCCTCCTGGGCAGGGAGAGAACAGATCCTGCCGTGAAAATGCTGTGGCAGCCGGTAATGGCTGTGTCCAGGTAAAAGGGTTAATGGGCTTGCAAAAACAATATATGGGAACAAGGGGGCGAATAGGTTAATGTTAGGGATAGGTTAGGGTTAGGGGTACGTTCGGGATAGAAAAGGTTCGGGGTAGGATATGATTAGGAATCGGTTGGGGTTAGCGATAGATTAGGAGTGTGGATAAGTGGAGATTGTCTGGTGCTTAAAGGCGGCCAGGCATGGTGCTGACCATACCACCCCCGCTCGTGCGCTGTGCCGGCCTTCACAGGTGCTCACCAACAGCACTCGCCCCGATAGCCCGGTGAAGGCCACGCGGGGTGTCTCTGTCTCACCTGTGGGTGGAGCAGCAGGAGGCCCAGCAGGAAGGGCATGCTGCCCAAGTTGAGCAGGTACAGGGTCTGCACGGCGGGGCGCGGTGCCTCCGCAAACAGCCGCTCGACGTGCCACAGGAAGAGCCCGCGGGACAGCAGCGCCGGCAGGGCCCGCAGCCACGCCTCCCACGACTCCAGTGCCAGCCGCTCGTGGCCTGACGCGGCACAGCGCCACCCCCGACCCCGGTCAGCCGGCTGAGCGCTTGCGCCGCGTGACATTGCGCCGATCGTGGGGCGCCGCGGTGGCTGGCGTGGATTTTTCTCTGGGTGCTCCGGTTTTTCCCTCCGCATTTAGAATCAACATGCGTTTAGAGTGTTTGGCTGCGATACAATTTCCACGTGATAAGCCACTTCGTTGCGCTGTCATTTGCCAAATGTAGAAAATGTCCTGCAATTCACTCATTTGGGACTACATAGCAATCAATGCTCTTTACTGGCAGACCAATGCCCCAGGTCGCTCTTGCAAATGAGACCCATTCTGGCCTCTTGAGCTCTCAGCTGATTGAAACATTATCATAAGTCCCAGAATCGCAGCATGAACCCAATGGGTTCACATTAACAAACCGCTTTGCATGGCCGTCGACAACCAAGCCGGGCAGGCCAGGCTACCAAAAGAGCCTCAGGACCTCCCGTGTTGGAACTGGAATGGAGCCCAGGAGTCAGCAGTGCCGGCTTGCTGCTCGGACCGCTGGGCCAGCCGGCCACCAAGCTCGTGAACGTTGGTCAGGGCGTGGGTGTGACGGCGCACCCTCCTGTACGCCGGGGCATCTCCGGGCGCTGTCCATCCCATCTCAACATTTGACAGGGCACCCCTAGTGGCAGCTGTCACTGTGGCCAGAAGGTGACTCAGAACCCGGCCTGCAACTTTACATTCGTCTGCCTGTCGTGAGGGACTGATTGCTACGTGTAGTCACAATTCAGTAATTATTGTCACGTGTACTCTAACCCCCGTTTTAAGTTGTCCCTGAGTAATAAGTAAACGTGAAGAATGATCTACAATTGTAATCCAGCACCGCCGCAAGGTGGCTGCTCACTCTTGAAGAGAGAGGACCACGAAGAGGCGCCAGGAGGAGGCACCACCGACGAGTGGGAAGGCAGCAATCAGGTGCTGAGCTGGAACCAATTTTCCCCCAAAGCTCTGCAGTCCTCTATATATAAAGGTTTTGTCGGCTAATTAACTGGAGCACCCGGAGAAAAGCGGAGAACACCCGCACGTGCGCCGTCTCCTGGCGAGCCAGGGTATGGCTCCTCCACGACACCCACGGGAAGGAGGGAGTTTTACACCATCTGTGTTTGATCCACCAACCCTCGCCTCCTCCACAGTGCTGGATTACAGGCCACGTGCATAGCCACCACCGCCAGGGGCGCGTGTGGCCAGTGCACCATAACCCCGACCGCCTGTGTTTCTCCTCGTGGTGTGTACAGGGTCAAGGACATGCCAAAGACTAAGGTTCAGGCAATTTTGATAATCTCTGCACCACGGCCAGGAATTGAACCCAGGTCACCAGGATTAGACCGAGGCACCGCCCTCACCGCGCCCCACACTCAAATCGCTCACGTAGACACCCCCCGCCCTACATGTACACAAAGACAAATACAGCCCCCGTGTAGCCTTAATAGGCTGTGGGGGCAAGTGCTGGTAGTGAGTAGCACCTTTGAAGGCCGGCACGGCACACGCGGGAGTGGGTGGCCACCAGTAGCACCAGACGCCTTTGTCTCCCCAGTGCTGATGATTACACACTGCCCCAGGTACTCATTTAAGGCTAAGTCGACCTAGGCAAGGCCAGAGACCGGTTCAGACATCACTCGCCGTGAAGGGGAAATGAACTCGGGTGACCCGGTGCGGTCGTGGTGCAGCACGCCGGCCGCTACACGGCACACAGATGACGCGTCCTGTCCACTCCTACCAACTGTACGCATACACGCGCGCGCGTGCCCATGGGCAATCTGACAATTGGCATTCCGTTATCACGAGTGCAGGGCGTCTGACCGTATAGGTGCTGCGTGCTGGGTAACAGCCCCAAGGTTCCCTGTGATGGGTGTCTAAGCCTCACTGCTGGGCGGGCGCTGAGTGGTGGTGGTGGTGGTGCAGGGTGCTTAGCCCCGTACCGCAGAGCAGGGCGCCGGCCGTGGCGAGCAGGGCACTGAGGAGCTCGTGGGGGGCCGGGCCCGACCTCCCGCGCGTCGCGCCGCCGTCGCACCCCCCTAGCAGCGGCAGCAGCAGCAGCAGGAGGAGGCAGACGAGGGGGGCCAGGCGGGGCAGCAGGACGCTGGCGGGGGGCCCCAGGGCGCTCAGCGTCCACAGGTACGTCACGTGGTGGAAGCCGCGGCACACGGCGGGGAGCGCCACGGCGTCCGCCGCCCCCCACGAGGGGGGCTCGAGGCGCACGAGGCGCGCCCCGCCGAGCGCCGCCAGCACGCCGTGCAGGAGCAGCGTCTGTGGGCGCAGCGGCGGGCAGCGTGCAGTGGAGGAGTAGGCCGAGTGCACGTGGGGGGCGCGGAGGGGTAGGCGAGGTAGGGTGGGGGAGCGGGGAGGTGCAGAGGGGCGGACACCAAGGTGAGATAGGTGATGAGAGAGGAGGAGTGTCAGGGCTGAAGATGTTGGAGGATGTTGGAGGTGGAGACGAGGGGGAGGGAGCAGTGGGGAGAGAGGGAAGGGGGAGATGAAGGAGTGAGATGGGAGAGGGGGTAAGGCGGAGGAGGGGAGTGGTGAGAAGGGAAGGAGGGAGGGCTAAGTGAAGGGGGGAGACGTGGAAGGGGAAGGCGGGGGAGAGGATGGGGCCGTGAGGTGGGGGGTGATAAAGACGAGAGGGGGGAGGGAGAATATAGAAGATGAGTGCCGAAAGGGGGAGAGAGAAAGAGAGGGGCAGGCGGAGAGGAGCCGGAGGGTGAACGGGAGAGGGGAGAGGGGGGAGACATTGGATGAGGGAGAGACAGAGGCAGGAGCGAGAGAGGGGAGAGGCAGGGCCAACGGGAGAGCGAGGTGAGAGTGGGAACACAGAGATGGTTTAGAAGAGGGGTGGAGAGAGGGAGGAGACGGATGATTAGAAAGTGAGATGGAGAGGAGCAAGCAGAGAGGGGGGAGAGGGGCGGGGAGAAATGGGCACGGTCCAGAGTCTCATGCAGTGCAGGGTCCGTCTGAGTACGTGACTGTGTGTGTGACTGTGTGTGTGACGGTGTGTGACTGTGTGCCTGACTGTGTGACTGTGTGTGACTGTGTATCTGTGTGTGTGACTGTGTGTGACTATGTGCCTGACTGTGTGATTGTGTGTGACTATGTGCCTGACTGTGATTGTGTGTGACTATGTGCCTGACTGTGTGACTGCGCATGCCTGTGACTGTGCGTGTTACTGAGCGGTAGTGTAACGGTTAGTGTGTTGCGCTACGAACCCGGCGACCCGCTCACATCTAAAACCAGTGATGATTATCTGAACCGGTCCTGGGCCTCCCCTAGGTAGACTCAGCCTAAAAAAAACTTCGCCACTGGGAATACAAAGAGGGTCGGGCGTGGTGTTGACCGCCCACCCACCCCCTCGTGTGCTGTGCCGGCCTTCATAGGTGCTCGCTAACAGCACTTGCCCCAAAAGTCGGTTAAGGCTATACAGGGGATATTTGTCTTGTATATAACTGGGTGCATCTGTTAATGTATAGACATGTGTGTGTGGAAGACAGGAGTTGTAACTTAGTGGTGCGTGCATCTAGGTTCGGTTCCCGGCCACGACTAACATCAATGACGAGGCTCTGTGTGAGCCTGCGGGTCTGTGTGTGAGTCTGTGGGTCTCTGTGTGAGTCTGTGGGTCTCTGTGTGAGTCTGCGAGTCGCTGTGTGAGTCTGGGGTCTCTGTGTGAGTCTATGGAGAAAGCGTTGATGATGAAGCTACTGCCTGGAGCCATGAGCCACCCCTGGTGGCTGCTCTCAAGTCATATTTCCCGTGCAAAGGTTACTTTTCACGGGCATGTTACGCAATAGATTAGTACTTTGTTTCGTTCTAATGTTCAACCTGTTCCGAAAGTTTTGTCTGGCTCAGTGGATGTGTACTGGACATCTGTGAAAAATCGATTCATATCTTATCGTATAAATAAAGATTGTGTTTCTCATTTACATATTTTTATAAATAATAATGCATGTTGAACGTAGCCAACCGTTCTGCCCAAGCCCGACTTCTCTGCGTGACGTTCACTGCGAGTGAAACAAAACTCAACAGACAAAGCCATGCCGGTGTCGGCGCATAGACCACGGGCTACGAGAAATTAACCGACTTCTCCATCCGCAGTGCCATAAGGGAAGTGTAACTTGAGTGCGAAAGCAGCCACACGGAGTGGAACAGACAGAATGGGTTGGGTTGGTAAACGTGGTAGAGACAGAGGAGAGGAGCGAGTGAGGGGGGAGAGAGGGGAGCTCTCAGCTGACCGTCAGCGGGTAATCGTTGTATCGACCCACGGAGGGAGGGATGATGGGCTAAGTCAACACCCCCCCACCGTCCCCACACATGGACATCCTTCGTCAAAATGACAAAATAAATTCTCAGCACATTCGTCAATAAACGAAAAATAAATATATCATATGCGACATTTCGGGCAATGTCCCTTTCTCATAGAGCATACTTAAACATAGGACAAGCCCCATTTCGTCTAAGATGTTTTTTTCAGCAAATATCAACAGAGGAAGTGCCCAGAGGATTACGCGATGCCGGTTATCCTTAAACATAGCCAAGGTGTAGTATTATTATCATCTTTATGCTTATATTTATTTTACAGATGAAGGCCTCGCTGAGTCCCATGACTCTTTCAGAAGGGTTCTGCCAAGTTTTGCTAAGGCAGTAGGCGCCGATGCTTGCTACGCGTGTGCTTAATCTGATTGTAGAGGGAGAGAGGTTAACATTGAGACTGAGCGAAGTTAATTATAAGCTAGAACAAGTCAGCGAGGGTAAGCGGTCCCAGATTCCTACTGTCGTACACAATAGGTTCTCGCGAACAGCACTTGCTGTTGGCGAGGCTATGTAGGGGGTCATCGTCTTTGTACGTTGTGTGGGGAGCGGTCGTGCCGCTGCGCTACGAACCCGGTGGCCCGAGTTCGATTACCGCTCACGGCCAACACCAGTGACGATTATCTGAACCGGTCCTGGAGCCTCACATGAGTACCTGGTGCGATGTGTACACATCACCACTCGGGAGACAAAGGCGGCCGGGCATGGTGCTGGCCACCCACCCCCTCGTGTGCCGTGCGGGTCTTCATAGGTGCTACTCGCCAACAGCACTTGCCCCAAGCGTCCCTTAAGGCGATACGGGGCATACTGGTCTGTGTTTGCCCACCTCCAGGATGGCGATGAAGGTGGGGAACACGAAGTGGTACTGCGTGATGAGCACGCGCGAGAAGAAGGCGCACGCCGTGCCGCACGTGGCGTGCAAAGCCGCGGCGAGGACGCGCGCCGCGGCCGGGCCCGGCCCGTGGGCCGACAGCCGCAGCCACCACCGCATGGCCGCTCGTGCCGCGTCACCTGGGCGGCCCCACGTCCAGCCTCGCTCCTCCCGTCATCTCGGGGCCCGAGTGTTCGCCACTCCGCCACTCGGCGTCGTCTCGCCCGGCTCCGCGTGTTTTGTGTTTCACGAGGCCCACCCGTGACGTGCCCGTTACGGACCGGGGCACACCCCCACCCAGCCACCCACCCCCCTCGCCCGTGCCATCTCTGAAAAACCCTCCGTGCGAGACGATGACTTCCCGCTACCAGACCGAAGCCGGGCCTCCCTCCCTCCTCTTCATAGCTCCCTCCCACCTTTACTCATTGACTTGCTCCCACTCTCCACCCCTCTACCTGCCCCTGCCTCTCGCCACAAACACCACCGCTTACCACCTCCTCCCCCCACATGACGTCCTCCATCTCCTCCATCCTTTTCTCCTCCCTGTATCCTCTCTCCCTATGCCATCCTCCCTCTCTCCATCACGCGTTCCCTCCACCCTGTCTCATTCTAGCCCCCTCCCTCCATCCCTCCGTCCACCCTTTCCTCCATCTCTCCCTCCTCCTTACACGCTCAATCCCTCCCTCCCTCCTTCACTCGTTCACCTTCCCTCCCTCCCTCCTTCACTCATTCACCCTCCCTCGTACACTCCCTCCCTGCACCCCTCCGTCCCTCCTTCACTCATTCACCCTCCCTCCTTCACTCATTCACCCTCCCTCCGTGCCTCCCTCCCTCGTGCACTCCCTCCCTGCACCCCTCCGTCTCTGCTTCACTCGTTCCCTACCCATCCCCTGCACCGCTGGGGCCCCTCCCCCCCGCCCCCGGTTACCGTCTCGTGCCAGGTCGCTTCGTCAGCCGTCGTGAACCTTCGAGCGGCTGTAAACGCGGAGCCAGCGGGGGATGGGAGGAGGGGCCGCTCCACCGCCGTCGACACCCCCCGGGTACTTTGACCCGCGCCGCGCAGAGTCGCCCGTCGTGTCCCTCGCCACCCGCCGCCATTGCAGATCGGCCGAGTCGGCTGAGCAGAGACAAACAAAGCAGACGGCAGAACTTACGAGCGGTGCGGACAGCAGTACACATCACGTGATGTGGGGACAGCACGTGATGTGGGGACAACAGTACACATCACGTGATGTGGGGACAGCAGTACACATCACGTGATGTGGGCACAGCAGTACACATCACGTGATGTGGATACAGCAGTACACATCACGTGATGTGCGGACAGCAGTACACATCACGTGATGTGGGGACAGCAGTACACATCACGTGATGTGCGGACAGCACGTGATGTGGGGACAGCAGTACACATCACGTGATGTGGGGACAGCAGTACACATCACGTGATGTGGGCACAGCAGTACACATCACGTGATGTGGATACAGCAGTACACATCACGTGATGTGGATACAGCAGTACACATCACGTGATGTGCGGACAGCAGTACACATCACGTGATGTGGGGACAGCACGTGATGTGGGGACAGCAGTACACATCACGTGATGTGGGCACAGCAGTACACATCACGTGATGTGCGGACAGCAACGGGTGCTGCTCTGCCCGCAAGCTCGGCCTTTCCCAAGCACGGATTTGCACGGCACGTGACTCAAGGGTGCACGCGCTTTTCTGCCCGACGAGTTTCTAATTATCTACAGGGTAGTGGTCTGATGGCTTTAAGATGGTTTTCATCTTAGAGCTGCCGCCTAGGCTCACACACGAGTTGGAAGCTTCATTCGTAATTCTTCTCCCCAGCGATCCGTGCATGCGTAGGTTCGTTTCCTATACGAGGTGAGAGCTAATTTGATGCTCAGATCGCGTATTCATTTATACGAATTAAATCAGTCTGGTCCTGCATACGAATGCATTTCGTCGCTCCATCTCTGCAGGGGACGAGTCCCCGGGTCATGCGTTCCCTCTTTGGGCTGCGACTCCGTCGTTCGTCTAGATCCGCGGCCATCATTCCCTTCCATCAACGCGCACTGCCCAAGCAGATACTTACTGAACCACGGCGACGCTTTTGGGAAGGAAGCATTCGTCTAGCAGTGGATTGATCACTGCTGAGGTCAATGATACACTCGTGTCTGTGTGTGACACAACCAGCACCCCGCGTGAGCTAACACAATCTGCCCTCTCACCTTCACCCTTAACCCTTCCTCGAGCATGTTCGGGTTTTTTTTTTGCAAATCCGTTATCGGAGTCATGCCAAAAGACAAATAACCGATTCAGAAAGCTCGCAGAGCAGTGCATCGTCGTCGTTTGTGTTAGGGAACGGGCCGCGAATGTGGGTATCACAGAGCTACCTCCTAGAACCCTTTAAGTGACCTCTGGTCCACCCAGTGAAGGGGCAGCAGTTTCCCACCGTCACCCTAAATCGAATTCCTAATACCCGACCTTAACCCCACCACGAACCCTAGGTAGCCCTCGGCCCTATCCATGATTTTAAACTAAACACGCGCCCTACACCAGCGATGGCCAAGACGTGTATCGCAAAAGACGTTGTTGTAGATCTCACGACGAATCAGAACAAACACGAACATAACCATACAGTACAACAATATTGGTTCCCAGCGGATGGCAAATCCTACACACCCGTGAACGAAGAATTCCAACATCGCAAACACAATAACGCGCACCAACAGATGGCGCGCTGACTGTACGTGTGTACTCTAAAGCGGTACTGGAGAGGCCTTGTTGGTTCACGGCGCTCTGGTGGATCATCGCGGAGCCCGTTGAGATCAACCGGATTGGAGCGCAGAGCGCGGTGTGCGTGGGCACCGCTGCTGCAGACCCCCGCCTCCTCCCCGCCTCCAAACACTCCCAGCGCAATGCTTCACGGCAACGCGCTGGTGGTGAGCCTGCTTAGTTACTGGATTGGTTTGACACAGTCCATATGAAACAAACGTTAAACAAACGTTCAACCATAAGCAGAATTGGTAATGGCACGATCTTCAGATCTCACTGCCATGTGAATGAGGCAAGGCTGCAACGCTCATCGCTTCGTTGTACTGATGTTCGGATTTGCCCCACATCCTCCGACTATTGTAGACAGTGTGCATACAAAAAGGTCGACTGTAATAACGTTTAAGAGGGAAAGGCGTTGAGCCATCAAAAATGGGGCTCAGCTGCTTACACCCCCACCAAAGCATACTCATTTGAGGCTGAGTCGACTTAGAGGAAGCACAGCACCACACATCTGGAACAACCTCTCCGACGCAATCCACACACTCGACTCCATCACCACGACAGTCAGTCACCACTCAGCAACAACAACACATCTCTTTGCACTTGCATACAACTGACTCAAAGCTTTATTTTATTTTTAATTATTTAAACAACTATAAGTTGTATTACATAAATATTTCCTAATTATTTAGAATGTTCTCATGTTCTGTTGAGTATTTATGTGATGGCGCTTTGAGTGGCAGATTTGTGCCAGAAAGGCATCACGTATGTAAAGAAAAATGAAACTGACTTGACTTGATACAGAATCGGTTCAGATATCCGTCACTGTTATTGGCCGTGAACGGGAATCGAACTCCGGATCTGGGTTCAAAGGGCAGTGCCCTAACGACCCACGGCGCATTCGCTCCTTCCTAAACATGCACACACACACACGGAAAGGCAATGACAAACACAAAGAGGCAATGACAAACACAAAGAGGCAATGACAAACACAAAGAGGCAATGACAAACACAAAGAGGCAATGACAAACACAAAGAGGCAATGACAAACACAAAGACGCCCCCCTCCCTCCTGTAGCCTTAACAGACTTTTGGGGTAGATGCTGTTCGTGGGCACCTATAAAGGCCACACAACCAACACACGTGTGTACTCACACACATGGCCACACACCCACACACGTGTGCACTCACACACATGACCTTTATAACCAGCGGACAGCTCCAGTGGTACGAGTCTGTGCAGCTGTCAGCTGCTCCGGCTTAGGCAAGCAAACATAAAAAGCATCAACGTGACCATAAAAGCAATCGATAGGTCGTTTGTTACAAGAGGTTCGCGGGTTGGAATCCGGCAGGCTGCCCTGGTTAATACTTCGGTCTCTAATTGTACTACTACTATTTTTTATTTTACCAGGTAAGGTCCACTGAGCTATATAGATTTTTTTCATAAGCGACCTGGCCACAAATGCTAGCTCAACGAAGTTGTTCTTCATCATGTGGACATTTATAGCAGCCACGGAGAGAACATGCAAACTCCAAATATACAGGCGTGGCTAAGTGGAAAAATAGGTTCCCTATTCTTAATTATGCTGTTTCTGATATGTAACTATGAAGAATACATTGCCAGCTTATTTATTGTGTTATTTATACTCTCCGCAGCTACGGTAAATATTATTTATGAAGTTGTATAATGTTTTAGTATTACCAGTAGGACCTGTATCGTCAAGAGAGAGAGGGTCCTTGCCAGTCACATTGGCAGTCACCAGCGTTGATTCAGGCAAGCCTGGCCGCTGATGAGACACTGTATGTTGTTCAAACCGGCCCATAGTTTGCTTGGATTGAATCAATGCTGCTGCAATTACAGACTTCGCCGCTGTTGGGTTGTGTAAAAAAATACTTTATTTTATGTAGAGAGACGGATATGTGAAGCAGACATTTTGCCTGCTTTAATAATTATTCAACGATTTCCTTCCATAGCTAAAAAACCCAACCTACAACGTCACCGGTATTGGCCAAGCATCGCGATGCTGAGAAGTGACCTGCAGGCAACTTTGGTGGGGATCACGCGTGGCAATATCGCCCCCTACTGAAATAAAATTAAAACTTATCAAAGCCCTTCTGAAAAAGAGTTGAAACTGATCGAGACTTTCCTGGTTAATCACATATAATCAATCATACAGTAGTAAATAATTAAATGTTTTAGAAATTTCGCCTTAGAGGATAGGATTTTGTATACGCAGCCGGATTGTGTGATTTGTTTTTATTATTTATCCCATGTTATATGCATTGATGTGGCACCAGCCACAAAGCCCTACAACCGTCAGTATCATAACCACTGTCTCTTCGCGAGACTTTATCACCAGAGGAACGTGGAATTTCCATCTCAGGCTCAGGGGTGGCTACAGTGACACTTTGGCTCGACTTGCAGCTACTGTGTAAATAAATATAACCACGGATGACAGATGAGTGCGTGAAAAAGATGGTCAGAATCAGAATCTTTATTTAGATTGCAGGAGGATTCCGATTCACAGATGTCCATTGGGTCAGCAAGGCACAGCTGCTGATGAGACTCAACGAAGTCGAGCCTTGTCCAACGATGCATGCCCTGGACTATTACACATTTTCTGTATAGCAGCAGGCAAAATGTCACGTTCTCGTATCTATTCTCTCTGCTGGCCTCTCTCTTTATGTGCGCTGAAGAAGGGCCATTGCCCGAAACGTCACTTATTAGAAATTAAATGTTAAGGCCACGGTGTTATTGATGAATGTGTTGAGCTTTTTTGTTATTTGTACGTATGCACCAAATAACCAAATAGATAGATACATTATGTTATTGATATGTTATGTAAATAAATCATCTCTCCAAACCAATTCCCTGTTTCTCTGCGTTGAGGCCCTTCGCGCCCCTCCCTTCACCCCAGCCCATCTCCTGACCCCCGCCCCCCACACACCTGTGCTGCACGGGGTTTCCCGGGCTTGGCCCCACGGGTGCCCGGCCTGGGCCGTTCTGCGCATGCGTCCCGCCGCTTTGTGCCGCCGCCGCCGCTGTTGCCGCAACTCGGCCCCGCTCGGTGAGGCGATTCCCGCGTTCCCCGCGTTACCCTCGTCGCTCGCCGCGTTCCCCTCGCTCCCAACTCGGGGTCGTTTTTTTTCCCCCTCCGGGCAACCCCCTTGCGCGTTTCCCGAGCCGTGGCCGCGGCACCGTGAAACGGACCGAAGCGCGAGGCGGGAGCCGCGAACCCGCAGGCGCGGCGCGGCCTATCGCGCATGGGCGAGGCGCTCGGGCCCCCCGGTCTCGGCTGGAGGCGCCACCGGACCCCGCGCCGTGGACGGCGGCGCGGGGTCGTTATGCGAGAGCGGGGTTTGGCGAGGCCTACCGCGGGGCCTAGAGATGGCGCGGTTGCCGCTCGGACGCGAGGGAAGGCGGCGCGGTGGGGAGATGTCCGCAGCGCTATCGACTCGCGGGGCCGTCGGGGAGGACGGGGCGACTAGCGGGAGATGGCAGAGGCGAGGGATGCGCTGCCGGGGATTGGGGAGCATGCAGATGGAGGAGGGGTGAGAGAAACGTGGCTGAGATGTCGAGAGACCGGGATAGGGTGGCTGGTGGGGAGACGGCACGAGCGGGAGGAGATGGAGAGGGGACGTTGCGTTTGGGACGTGATAACGCTGGAGGAATTCTAGATTCTAATTGCAGAGGAAAATGGATTTATGGTATGGAGAGGTGATGCAGATGGAGGGATACGACAAAACATGGGCAGTTGCGACGGACTCGAAGATGATGGGGGGAGAAAGGGGTGACTCGAGATGGACAGATTGGGACTACGTGCACAGTTAAAGGGAGGATGCGGGGACAAGGAGATGATGGTTGCGAAAGAAGACGGCAGTGACGATGTCAGAAACGTGGAGATATGGAATGACCGACGGGAGATGTTGGGAGATGATCAATAGCAAAGGAGATATGGGGGCTATAATGACCGAGGGAGTTGAATGAGAGGGGACCTTGTGACAATAGGAGGGAACGAGACAGGAATATGATTTAGGATTTAGCTGGGGGAGATCGGGGAGATGGAGGCAGCGATTTATCTCCGCAGCCGAGATAAAATTATGGTTAGGGATGTGGAGGGGAAATGCGCGAAGACGCGAGGCGGATCTCGCAGCCGCTGAGGGTGAGGGGAGCACGCGGCCGGTGGTGGAGGCAGTTAACGAGGGGTCGGGCAGTTATTTTGGAACGGTAGAGAAGGGAAAATTGGACGTGAACATCAGAGGTGACGATACGAGAAGACATTCCGTAGTTGGCGTATGCGGATCTTGAATATGCATTTGAGAGTGATGTTTTTATTTATTCCCCCTCGCCCCAAGTGCGCGACAGTTCCTGTGAGCGGCTGTGCACGCGAGACGAGAGATGGTGATGGAGAGGCCAAGTCCGCAGTTGGTTGGGCGGGAGTTCGTGCGGCAGTACTACACCCTGCTCAACCAGGCGCCCGACTACCTGCACAGGTGCGCGCCCAGCCGTCCAGCAGAGTTCGGCACCCTGCGGAAGCCGAGTCCCGTGACAGCTGTGGTGAATTTGTCAGAAGTGTGCTCATCAGAAGTGTGTGCATGTGTGTGGTCCGTCCAGGGTTTTTGTTCTACTATTGTTTTACAGGGAGTTGAGCGGCATTGTTTGTGTGTTCATGTCGAGGTTGATGGATGAGCCAGTGGATGGCTTCAGGAGTAGCCTGGTAAATACTACGTCTGATTTTGTGCCAGGAAAGGATGGATTTGTGCATTGGCATTACTATATTGCCTATGGTTTAAGATATATTCTCATCGCAATTAATAGACCCGTAGACATGAATGATTGAAGCTAGAACTCGTGTGCTCTGTGGTTTGGGTTGAACTCGCATGACGATTCACATTTACATAGATACCCATAGACTGAAACTGACACGGTTTCAGCCTCGTGAATATATGAAATGTGAATGATTGAAGCAGGCAGTGGTGTACAATTTTCTGATGTTACAGCATCAGTGGTACTGTGGGCTATGCTTAATTGTTCCTTCGGTGTAGGAGAGAGCTGCCTCAGCCATGCGTCCTGAATACAGACCGTTGTTTGCGTGGTCCGTCCGGTTGGCGTCGCAAACAGCAACAATTTAAAAACAGAAATTAATAGGGGGCCCTCCTTAATGAAGTGTCTTGACGTCCTTGGGGTAGGGTTGTGGTGAGATGGCCCGTTCCTGTTGGGGTGTTGGTTAGGGGTTGAGTTAGGGTTAGTCTTAATGGCTGGTTGGTTAGAGGTTGAGTTAAGATTACTTGTTGGTTTGTGTCAGGACTAGTGTGCTGCACCCCAAACATTGTCTCCACCTCCGCATTGCAACATTTGACTTTTAGGTTTGGTTCGCTTTATTTTCTGACATTGAAAGCAAATCAACTATGGAACCTGAACGCACGATTGGTAGGTTGCGAGTTCAAAATCCCATACAGGGATTTAATCATTGCCTATGGTGTTAGATAAAACTGGTACTCTTTTCTGTAAAGGCAAGAGTCCTTGTCCGATGGCGTAACTTTCCCTTGCCACAACAAAGTAGAATTTTCACCACTCACTCAGGGCTTCGGCAGAGCTGGAAAAATATAAATAATTGGTTCTTGGCACATCTGAAATTGTGTTTTTTGGAGGTTGTGCATTAATAATTGCGTTGTAAATTGGTGCCATTAAGTTGATGATTAGGATGATGATTACTTAGTGTTGCCCCCAATAAAACTAATAGGCAAAGAGGTATTCCAGTGGCTCAGAGGTTAAAGCACTGAACTTGGTCCTGGGTTCAAATCCAGTCAACCCCCTGTGATTAAACTGGGTTCACAAGTGGCTCAACCTTGTGACCCGTGCACATATTACGTTTGAATCTGCACTTTATATGGAATCGGTTTCAGCTCTGAGAATTTAAAAGGTGGTTTTATTGTCATCTCATGAACAGTGGCAAAGTGGGTAGGAAATTACTAACCCCCTTTTGAGTGTGCTTAAATTAATCTCAGAGGTAGCTCTTGTGATATCCATTTGCCACTACTATGGAGGATTGCATTACTCTGCGAGAACTCCAAATAAATGTTGTGTCTCAAGAAATGACTGATACCACAATCGGGATGTAATTGGAAGAAAATACAAAAACAATCAAGTATGTAATAAAGTGCTTCTATCTAAATTTAAATAGTTTCTTACCTTCCCAATACATGCATCAAATTGTGCATGGGCCAATGTATTTCTTACCATGACTTTACCGAAAGAACCAAAGAGTAATTTCTGCAGTCACGAAAGCTTCAAATCAAGTTTATTTCTTACGATTTAACCAAATTACATTGAAACAATAGAGTGGTGTTACATCTAGGCTAACGGAGTAAACAAGACAAAAAACTTGAGACGAAAGGAATATATGCTTAAATCGTATCTCCATTCAAGTCGTGACAGTTCTTGGAATACCATGGAGCAGGGCCTATTTTAATTAAATTTACCATTAACCATATGGCTCCGTCATGTATGTATATATGTGTATGTTGAACTTATTTTACGCCATTCTTAGCCAACTGCTAATCGAAGGCGCATTTATGTACGTATACGGCGTAGTGTTACAAGGTACAGAACAACAGCTACAAAGGTTACCGTGTTTGATACAGAGCTATGGTTACCATTGACAATTGGTTGCCACTTTGAAAATAGGCCCTGCCATGGAGGGTTTTTCTGTAGATGCCTTAACTGCTGCTGTTGTGTTGCGCTTTGTTGAAGGTTCTATGGCAAGAACTCAACCTACGTACATGGCGGGCTGGACGCCAACGGACAGCCCGCCGAGGCCGTCATTGGGCAAGCGGTGAGCAAACGCCAGCAGCCACCGGGGAGCACACAGGCGATGCCAACTCGGCTCTGGCATCCACGCACACACACACATGTGTTCACCATACTTTGCTTTTTGTGTGTGTGTTGTTTTTATGTCGGTGTTGAGCAGTGTAGTGATTTGCGCATTTCTCAACCCATTGACCTGTGTTCGATTTCCGGCATTGGCCAACATCAGTAGCAGTTATTTAAACCGGTCTTGAGCCTCCACTAGGCCTGACTTAGCCTTAAATGAGAAACCTGGTGCAATCTGTAAAATTCAGCACCGGGAAGACAAAGGCAGTGGTGCATTGTGCACAGTGCCAGCATTCTTAGGTGCTCCCTAACAGAACTTTACCCAACAGTGTGTTAAGTCTGTACGGGGGATCTTTGGCTTTGTGCTCGGCAGGAAATTCACAAGAAGGTGATGTCGCTAGGATTTCGGGACTGTCACACCAAGATACGACATGTCGACGCTCTCGCCTCGCTCGGGGATGGAGTTGTGGTACAGGTGAGGAGAAGCCATACCTAGATTTTGGCCCCGAGTTCTAGTTTCAAGGAGAACGTGGAGTGAGGGGTACATGCTTCTGACATCATTGCAATGCAAATGCCAAACTAGTCTAGCATGAAATGATTTATATTCTTTGGGTCTGTCGGTAAAGCCATGTAGATATAAAAATTATAAAATTATCACAACGTTTCGATCGCAACACAAGCGATCGTCATCAGGTGAAAAAATATAGCGAGAAAGCTACCAAGGCAGGAGAAAATACAATGGGAGAGCTGCTGAAACACGAAGTTTTTTAGGCTTCAGATGGACTCAGCCCAAGGGTAAGTGGGCAGGGCTAGAGGTGTAATTTGATTGTAAATGTCAGATCGGTGATGTACCTCCACGACGACGACTCAGCTGTGGAGGTAGCCATTGTATTGTGAGAGATTAGCATGTCAATGTAAACGAACCAACGCGCAACGGTGGCTGTGCTAGTGAGACATCCAGCTCGTACATTTTTTTTAATGATTTCACTAGAGTACACGTGAAAGTCACTTAAAAGTGAAATTCCCTTTAATGAAGGTTTAAACTCATGTTGGGCAGGCTGGGACACACAACCTAGATGCCTATCAGCAAGATAATAGGTTTTTCTTGAATATATATACATTCGTATCATTTATCCAGGAAAGCCAAATTGAGTCAAGATTTTGACTTACATCTTTTGTGGCTGCAGGAATTTATATTCCTTGGGTCTTTCGGTAAAGCCACGTAGATGGAAAAATAATAGAAATATCACGACGTTTCGATCGCAACACAAGCAATTCAAATCAGGCGAAAAATATATAGCGGGAGAGCTGCTGAGGCAGGAAAGACCCAAAGAATATGAGTCAAGATTCTTGTTCAGGAGGGCCCTGCTAGATTGGGATGTTTGGTTAATTCCTTGTTAAGAAGTGTTTGGGTAGAGAAGTTGACTTCTAAATTGTAAAAAAAATCCACACCGAGAGGAGATAACACTGGAGTCCACACTCACTCGTCATGTACCCACTTTCTGTACTACCATCTCCTCGGTAAATGTGCACCTCAGCAGGTTAGTCGTCTCACAGAACACGGTTATCTGTGTTATCCACCAACTCTTGCTACAAAGCATTGGATTTGTGGCATATGTCACCACACCTGCTGGTATGGGTACACCGTCATGCCATATTCTTTAAGTTACTGGTACTGTTGTAAAACTCTTTAATGAAGACTGGCATGTTTCATTAAATTATAAATTTATGTTCAAATGGGCACCCATAAGAGTTTTTGTTGATATTGGTTGAATCAGGCCTGAGGAACCTTGCCTTTACTGAGGGCCGAACCGGACTTTCCAATGCATGTGGTCGGGGCCACACATTAGTAGACACGAAATCTTGATAGTGCAGCGTTGTCAGCATTGACCGCACAGAGCTCCAAATACATTCGGTGACTGAGAACGCTTAAAATTAGTAATGCATTTTTCCAGGCGGAAAATAGTCCTCCCGAGTACCAAATGAGTATGGCTAAGATACTCGTAGTGGTGGATAAATATTGTTTGTGGGATGTTTCAAAGTTGTAGACTGCATGTGGCTGTCGGCCGTATGAAATAGATTTGGCCATTAAGTCGCAGGTTTTCCACGCCTGGTTCCAGGCATTGAAGTGTAGTGCAAACACCAAAATATAAATTATGGTAATGTAAAACCACTACTCGTATGACTGCTCGACTGCATCCATCCATGGTGCAGGTGATGGGAGAGCTGTCCAATGCCGGGCAGCCCATGCGACGCTTCATGCAGACCTTCGTGCTGGCACCAGAGGTATGTTCCCAGTGAGCACCGGTCAAAGCACACACAGTGCACACACACCATGCCTACCCATACACAGAGTAAACACCAGAGGTGTGGACTCGAGTCATGTGACTTGGACTCGAGTCAGACTCGAGTCATGAATTTGATGACTTGCGACTCGACTTGGACTTGTATAACAATGACTTTGTCCCACCTATGAGATGTGGACTCGAGTCATGTGACTTGGACTCGAGTCAGACTCGAGTCATGAATTTGATGACTTGCGACTCGACTTGGACTTGCATAACAATGACTTTGTCCCACCTCTGGTAAACACTACACACACACACACCCCAAGTAAATACCACTTGCACGCAAATGCAGCATGTACATTGGACACACACTCTGTACATACCACAAACACCTTCACAGCATATACAGCACACACTTTGCCTATACCCCTCATACTTGTATGCACCACATATATGCCACGCACAACACATACGTACACATACCACCCGTACATGGCATACGCAACACACTGCATTTACCGCTCGCACCCATAATCGCAGCGTATATGCCGTACACGCATGCATCTTCGCTCATAGCCACACGGCACACAAACGCCATTTGCGTACCTCTCTCACACGGCAAGTTCGCTCCTCCCACTCGCCCATCGCACGCTTGCACGCCGCTTGCACTCGCGTGCTGGATGACTGCCCAGTGTTTATGGCCTCAGGCTCGTGTGTTTGTATCGGCGTGTGTGGGTGAGTGTTTACTATTTTTTATCTTATCTCACACAGGGATCGGTGCCAAACAAGTTCTACGTTCACAATGACATGTTCCGCTACCAGGATGAGGTGTTCCTCGACTCTGACACAGAAGCTGCCGAAGGTATCGTGTGGTGTTCACGCCCGCCCGGGCCCGTCTGGATTTGTCGGTCGCTGCCATCGCCGCTGTGTGTGTGTGATGCGGAGCTGTGTCTTTGAACCTCGTGTTCTTTGGACGGCCACCTCGAGTCGGCCTGATTCTACCCCAGACCTTGTGTTCATGAACTAATTGAGTTGACTTGAGTTGACTGGCAAGCTGAGATGAAGGACAGCCGGAGTTGGTTAAAAAGAAAGTGGCATCACCATGATTTTCTGGTTACTTCAATTATCACGTGAGTTGGGCAACTCACCACCCTGCACACAGTTGGGCATGTTACTGCTATGTATATAAAATAACTTTTTTTTAAGCTGCCTAGAACACTTGGATCATCATGCATTGGGCATATTCTGGCATTGGACAAATTCGGACATCCAGGCCAGCCCGACAAGTGAAACCTTCCAGGAGAAGTTGGGCTCTTGCATAAAATTGGCAATCATCGTGAGGAGTCTGAATACTTAGAAAAGAAGTGCCAAGGGGCAATATTTCCACTTTGCCTGAATATCGACGTCGGGATTCTGATGTTGGAATCTGGGCCAGCAAGTGGAGCAAAATCATCTGGCAGAATTTGCATTCTCATCGAACTTGCATTTGAAAAACATGGAGAGCGGATACCAGGGTGGGGGTAAGTTGACTATGTACCCGTGCTCCTTGTTTTTGTGGAAACACATTATGATGAGTGTGTGCTTGTGTGCGTGGGCTAACAACAGAGTCGGGAGAGGAGGTGGAGGAGGGTGAGGAGGAGCAAGAGATTATCCAGCCAGAGCCTCCGGCTCCTGCCCCCTTCATTCAGGACACAACTCCGTCCAGGTGCGTGATGATGTTGATTTGCAGATGATGATGTCCGTGTGCTGGTGGTGATGTGCATGGTACAGGGGTGGTGATATCGGTGGTGTATGTGTGCGTGTGCGCGTGTGAAGTTGTTGATGTTTGTCGGTGATGTTGTTTGCGTGCGAGCAGCAGTACGGAGGTCGTTGAGCAGGAGGAGTTAACCTCTCACCTGGAGGCGGCGCCGGGCGGTGGCATCGCTGGTCCCGGGGCGGAGCCCGAATCCCCGGGCGGTGTGGAGGGGAACGGGGACGTGGAAGGGGGCAGTCCGGAGGAGGACGAGAGGGTCCCCGACAGCCTAGATACGGACGGCACAGGCCATTGGAGGGACGAAACGGAGGGGACAACGCCGGAGAAACCGGAAGCAAAACCCCCTTCCCCGTGCCAGCCTGTCGAGCCCCCACCAGCCCCCCACAAGCCGCCCGAGGTGGGTCCCACTGCTACGCTGTCGCTGGGGATGCGACCATTCATTGAGTCAAATCAATCATTTGCAATTCATTTTGATATGTTTTATACAGCTCTTTGAATGGCATCCTTTGCACTAAATGGTGCTATAGATATAAAGACTTGATTGATATTACCCACTTTGATGTACGATTGGAAACACGGACATTGACAAAGATAATGGAAATAAATCTAAAAAGTGCACGAAGGTGCATGGGAATTGCTTGCTTGGAATTACATGGAGATGGACAGAGGAACACATGGAGAGGAGAACGCGCGAGTTAGAGACATCACACTGAGAGTTAAGGCGGCTCAGTTGGCTTGGGCAGGACGCATCCCCTCGACGTGGTGAAGGGCAGTGGTCGAGATGAACGGCGGAGCGGTAGCCAACGCAGGAAACGCCTGAGAGGACGTCCACAGCGGAGGTGAAGCAAAGAAACCATCTCGTAGGCACGAGCCAGACACACCACGACAACGGCCTGGGGAGCCCTTCGTCCACCAGTGGATAGGTCATGGCAGATGATTACGATGATGATGACTTGTTTTTTTTTTGCGCGCACGTATGCAGACGAACTCGTGGGCGTCGGTGACAAGCAAAAACCTGCCACCCGGAGGAGTGGGGGCGCCATCCGGAGGAGTCACCCCCTATGTGATGAAGGCTCCTCAGGCTCCGTTACAGGCATGGCCCCGACACAAGCGTTCACTTAACAATGAGTGTTCACTTAAGAAGGAGTGTTTCCTTAAACACAAATTCGCAATGAGAGGAAAATGATGGGAACCGAATAGAGAAACAGGAGCAGAGGGCCAGGAGAAATAAGGATGGGGGAGGAGGAGGGTGAGGCTGCATGAGGACCTCGACGCTGCTGCTGCTGCACGGAGAGGGAGTGGCAGCGTGTCTTCACAACGGGCGGCGGGGAGAAGGGAGGAGAAGTTTCGAGTTGCCATACACGAGGCATGTGATTTACAGGGGGCTTGAACGGATTTAGAGTTATTTGTAGCTTATTTATGTAAAACGAGCTTTACTACCCGGCTTCGCCCGAGACTTTGATTCTTGTCTTGGATTAATACACGGCCTACGTGGAGGGTGCGGGGGATGCGTGATGTCAGCAGGCACACTGCGTAACGCTGCCGCATGCGGGAGACATCACAGATGTGACGTCGCCGCTCACTTGCCGTGCAAAATATATCCATTATTGTGCCCCCCCCCCCCCCCCCAAAATTTTTTTTTTATACTTTTTGCATTGTGGACAGTCTGGAAGCTACCCACATGCCAAATTTCAAGTTTGTTGCATGTTGGGAAGTATGCTAAACATTTTGAACAGACACACAAATTTCCCTTTTATTGAAAAATGTACTCACTTGACATCACTTGCCCCTATTATGTATTTAATGAAGGACTGATATATTTTGTGTGTGTCTGTGTTGGAATCTGTTTGTGCGCGCCTCTGTGCTTGTGTAGCCAGCGTCTCAGCCAAGAGTGGAGGTGAAGACCGAGCAGGCAGGGACTGGACCTGTCCCCCCACTCCTCTCTCGCGGTCGAGGGGGTGGGCCCCCACGGGACCGTGCTGGGG
The DNA here is from genome assembly GCF_964198595.1 of Lampetra fluviatilis. Lineage (NCBI taxonomy): Eukaryota > Metazoa > Chordata > Hyperoartia > Petromyzontiformes > Petromyzontidae > Lampetra > Lampetra fluviatilis. The sequence continues at coordinate 721,562 of NC_136283.1, forward strand.
GGCCACCCCGCACCCCTCGCCCTGGTAACATCAATATCACCATGCAACAACTATGCATATCGATTCATCCATCAAAATACATTCTTGCACGCATTTTCCATGCTTCACATAAATTCTGGTTTATGCAAAGCGCTTGATGTGGCTGCCCCAAAGTTGGGTAGCCACCTATTTTCGTATCCTGGCATCTCCATTCTGCCATCTCTGTCCTTATTTAAGTGTGAATATAATTTGACATCATAATTGCTATGATTAAATGTGTTTGTTTTTAAAATATAATTGAGGAATGCTCTGATGTTGTCTGCCAGCCAAGTCCCCCTTGAAAAAGGCTTCTTAGCTCAATGGGCTCTACTCGAGAAATACACTTCTCACTTTTAACTTCTGACATGCAATTGATGTACTTATTATTGCATTTAGACTAATGGAGCGTGCTTTGTGTTTGCATGTGTCTTGTTGTATGTGTTTGTGTCTGTGTGCGCGTGTGTCTGCGTGTGTCTTTGTATATATTGTGCGAGCGTGCAGAGGGGGGTGACGGGAATCAGGAGTTTGAGCCACGGCGCCCGACCACGGCACGCTACCCGGACTCGCAGCAGATCTTCGTGGGGAATCTCCCGCACGACATCGAGGAGGCCGAGCTGCGCGACTTCTTCATGAGTGAGCTCCGCTTTCCCAGTCGAGAATTTTAAGTTCTGTTTTTAACGTTGGTTGGGAGTAGAGGTGGGGGACGTGACGCTGCCACAGCGCTGTAACCGTGATCACGCTCGACTCGCAATCCAGAAGTTTGGCAGTTTGGTTCAATCTGCCGGCGTGGCAGTTTAATAATTCCCCCGCCCCTGGTCCACTCAGCAGTATAAGTTGGTGCAGCACAGTCGATGGAGATGTTACGTTGACTGAGGCTAGTCAGAGATGTGTCGAGGCTTGATGGTATATTTTATCCCTACTGATGTCATGATGCATCGCTGCATCCCTAATTCACAGCCCCTTTCTGGGTAATGGAGGTTTTTTTACCATACTTCATGTTGGTCAGTGCACGTTGGTGAACGGTCAGTAGGCATAATCGCTCGCCTGACTGATGCTAGCCATGGTCGGGAATATAATTTGGGATTGCCGGAGTCGCAGTGCGACGCGCTGACCATTGGCACCACTGGTCCATCCTTAATATCCACCACCATGGTCTGCCCCCCCCCCCCCGTCGTCTAACACCGCCAGCGTTTGGACACGTCGTCGACCTGCGCATCAACACCAAGAGCAGCGGCAGCGGCAGCAAGCTTCCCAACTTCGGCTTTGTCATCTTCCAGGAGCCTGACGCCGTGCAGAGCGTGCTCGCCTCTAAGGTACGCGTGGGTCGGTGGGAGGGTGGGTGGGCCGGTGGGTGGCCAGTGGGTGGCCGGCTGGTTGGGTGTGTGTGCAGCTGGGCGAGTGGGTGGGCAGCTGTGCGAGTGGGTGGGTGGCTGGGCGAGTGGGTGGGTAGCTGGGCCAGTGGGTGGGCGAGCAAGACTGGTAGGTGGGTGAGCTGTGTGGCTGCTGGTCGGCTCTGTGGAATCGGCTCGAGTGCGGAAGCTACACGAATTGCTGCATCGTGAGACCGTGGGAGATATCCAGCAGTGGATTGACTTTGGCTAATGACGACGAATGAGCCTTGCTTCCTCGTTGTGTCCGCGTGCTCAGCCCGTGCTGCTGCGCGGGGAAGTTCGTCTCAACGTGGAGGAGAAGAAATCTCGCGTCGCCCGCGACGGCGAGTGGCGCTCGCTGGAGGGACGCCGCGGCGGCGGCGGCGGGGGGGGGCCTGGTGGGACCCGTGGCGGAGGGGGGCCTGGAGGCCTGGGTCCCCGTGGCGGCGGGGGACCCCGCGAAGGCTGGGGGGGCGGCGCGTCCCCCAGGGGCGGCGGTGCCGGAGCCGGGGGCTTTTTCCCGCGTGGCGGGGGGCGGGGTGGCCAGGGGGAACCCCGATTCCCTGCCCAACGGCGATAGAAGTCGCCCCGTGGATCGCCCGCCCGCCCATCCGCTCGTCCATCCGTCCGCACCCCTCCGCACGCAGGAGTCTGCCCCCGCTCCGCGTGCAGGGGCGCAGGGTTCACCGCGTAGCTCGAGTCTCGTGTGGTGGGTGGCTTGCTGCTGTTGTCTTATCGCAGTGCGTTACGGCCTCTCCATGCGTCGTGTCGGCGCTGGCGGCACTGCTGGCCAGCAAACGAGCCACGGGTCTTCTCGCTCTTGCTCGCCCCCCCCCCCTCCTCTCTCGACGTGCCGGCCCCCCACCAACCCCCGGTTCCGCCTTCCCAACTTCCGGGTGCTGTGCTCTCATCTCTCTCTCTCGCTTCCTTGGGTGTGTCGTTATAATTTTTTGTTTTGTTTTTAATTTCGGAGATGATCATTCTTAACTGAATATTTAAACAGACATGTACAGTGTTAAATAGCTCCTGCCCGTGCAGCGCTGAGTAGGCCGGCGTGGGCAAGCGCCGCATGTTTCGCTCTCTCTCTCGCTCGCCGCTATCGCTGTGTCGTATTAAACTGTTCATTGCTCGTTGCCTCCAGCGAGTGCTTCTCTGCGTGGCTGTGAAACCATCGGCCTGAGATGAACTTGTACATAAGGCGGGTTTGGTCGGTGGCGCGGTGGCATCTCCGAGTGGGTTGGCGAGTGGTGTTAGGTGGCAGGCGGGGGGGAGCCGGTGTGGGAGTCCGGGTGGGTGCTTGGTGTCTCAAACGATTGTGCAGCGGGAACGGTGGCGGTGGTAGATGTTGAACTCTCCTCTTAACGTGTAGCGCCGTCCCACTTATCCCCACCCCCCACACGCGTGGCTGGTGTTTTGCGGGGGACTTGCAGTAACTGTGCCTTGTCGGGGCCGCGCGTGTGGAGCTGAGCGGCGTGCGGGCTGCACGTTGTCCCGTTCGTACGTTCGCCCGCTCGTCGCTCCGTGCGTGTGAAGCGAAGGCGGCGGGGGGGGGGGTAGCCGCGGGGGCGGAGAAGGGGTGGTGCTGGGGTGCGACATGCATCCGACCGCCGTGGGAGGAAAGCTTTCAAATTTGGCGTCCGCTCCGAAGTTCGGTTGCGTCCAGGGATTAATTTCTCACCAAATATTTTCTGGCTCGCTGGCAGACTGGAGTAGGCACGTCACTAGTATAGCCATAGCGAGAGGTATTCTGAATGTGGTGTTCTGGGGTACACAAATATTTTCCTTGCTGACCTTGACAGAGCCGGCTGAAAATAAGCCCTGGCTGTTACCTTGCAGAACAATCCTGCAATGTCTCACATTTCTTAAATCTAAATTCCCAACGTCCTGGTTACAGCCCGGGACTGGGTGGTGGCAGGCGGACCACGTGTGTGCGTGTGCGCCGTATTCCCCTGGTGAGCTCTAGGGGTTGTGTGCCAGGCGTTCTTGAACTGTGAATCGCTGATTTCTTCCTGTCTGTGGCTCCTTGCCGCCTGCCGGACTCGCTTACCGCCCCGCTACGCTCGCCGCCCCCACCACCCCCACCACCCCCACCCCCACCACCCCCACCACCCCCACCACCCCCACCACCCCCACCCCACGTGCTCACCGCCGCCTCGCAGTCCCGGCACCACCTGGGCAACGTCGCTCGCTCTCGCTGCCTTCGTCTGTCGTCTTTTATTTGTTTTTCATTTTATTTCGTTTTATTTTTCTCTCCCTGAAATGCACTGTTTCATTAGTCTGTTGAGAGGTTTGTACTGCGTATTTCGTTTTATTTGTTTGTCCAATAAAAGTGTAGCTGGTTTACAGAGAAGCATGCGCCTCGCTCTTGTTGGGGGTGGGGTGGGGCCCCTCGGGGTGGTCTCGATGGGTTGCCACCTGTCCCGGATCTTCCAGGATCGTCCCCTTGTTGAGGCAGCAGCTATCCTGCGAAATTTCTCAGACTCCCCGGTGACATTTTAACCTACTCAGTTTTTTTCCGGATGAAGCCACAAGGGCTTCGGTACATGCAGTGCTCACCTCTGTGTTGGTTACATCTGTTTGCAGCTTACATGAAGTTTTTGTTGTGCGATTGGTGTTCTTGTAATTTACAGATTCGATTGTGTAATCATATAGTGCTCGAGGATAATGCATTTACAATATATTGGGAAATTCTAATGTCTACGATGTCCCAATTTGTGCAGTCGAGTTGGCAACCCGAGCTCGCCGGCACATGATGAACGCAATAACCGAGTGGCAAATTTGTTGGCTGGTGGAGGTGTGTGAGGTGTGTGGTGGCTCGGGACTTCACTTTTCTCGCTGAAAATTTTTCTGGATCACTGGTTGGTGTCGGTGGCACGTGACGACGCATCTCCAGCCATGGCGAGAAGAATGCTGAACGTGGTGTTGTGGGTGCGGAATATTCAGAATACCGACAGATATGAAATGAAGCCCGGGAGAGGCTCGTTCACCCTCGTGTTATGGTTGATACCCTACCCATGAGCCCAGATCAGATATTTATCCCGGTGGTCTTGGCGTACACCTGTAGTCCAGCACAATGGAGGCGAGGGTTGGTGGATCACACAAATGTCCTGAAACTCCATTCCCGTGGGTGTGGAGGAGGAACCCGACCATCACTTGCCAGAAGGTGGGACAGCAGAGTGTGGACTACACCTGTTCCCTATGAATGTTTTTGTAACGACGCATCGAAAATTCACGGTTAATGCTAATTAAGGGACTCTGCGATGATGCTAACGGTTCAAACAATAAAAACTACAAACGAATCGTGATCCCGAATTGTAACAATTCTATCACGCGACTGGGCGAGTGAATCGTGGCATGCCGAAAAATCGAGCAATAAAATCAGGCCGTGTCCTGGAAAAACTTGATAACCCGCCTCGGTGCAGTGCTGGCGACAAGAGGGCTGATTGTGTACCAACGCACGTGCCCGACACAAGCGCCTGCAAATGAAGATCGATTGTGCGTGTGGATCGCGCGTCGATATCTGCAGCGGTCCTGCGCCTCCCCTGGATCGATGCCGTGTGTAAACATCAGCATTGGGGAGACAAAGGCGGCCGGGCGAGAAATGGGCTCATGGGATGATCAAGTGGCGACTCCCCGCAGGGACACGCCGTGACTCACGACTCGCTCCCGCCACCTCCATGGTGCAACCTCCTCTCGGGAAACGTCCCCTGACAGTCCCCCCGAATTCACCCCCCCCATACAACATTCTGCTTCAGCTCCCTGCTTCAACCGTCAACAACTCGGACTCCCCAGTCGCAGGTTCCCTCCCGCCGGCTGCCGGCTTCAACTTCCCCGCTTCACTCTTCTCATAGAGACGCCAGAATGCATCTCCCGTGTTTCAGCTCCTCTGCTGTAATTGTGCCAACTCGCTTACATCTTCACTACGCCCCCCCCCCCCCCCACGTATAATGAGGCTGGCACCTGGGGGTGGTGGGGGGGGACTTCATCTGGGATGAGCCGAGCCGCTGAGCGGATCACGCGGCGAGACCTTCACTGGGTGGTGAGCGCCGCCTCGTCTCGTCTCACGGTCACGGCCAATGGCTGCGTTCGTACGGCCAGTGTCGTGGGGAGGGTCAGTGTTGGGGTCAACGTGATGTTGAGGGTTTCGGGCTGTGTTAGGATTATTGGTGGGATTGTGTTTAGTGCTGTGTCAGTGTCAAGGTTGTGGCTGTGTTGTGGTCGGGGTTAGAGGGCTCTGTTCAGGGTTATGGGGAGGGGATGTGTTGTGGTTGGGGTTAGAGGGCTCTGTTCAGGGTTATGGGGAGGGGATGTGTTGTGGTCGGGGTTAGAGGGCTCTGTTCAGGGTTATGGGGAGGGGATGTGTTGTGGTTGGGGTTAGAGGGCTCTGTTCAGGGTTTTGGGGAGGGGATTCGTTGTGGTCAGGGTTAGGGCTGATTCAGGGTCAGGGCTCTGTTATTGGAAAAGCATCGCGCACTGTGAACATAATAAGAATCCACGCACAATCAACGTCACATTTTGTTTCCTCTTCGTTACCGCGGGCATCGACTCACAATCGAACTCGGTTACAGTGGGGTCAGGGCTCGCGTCACGGATCGGCCCGATTCCGAGGATTCGTGTCGTGGTGTCTGCTCGCGTTGGCGGCTAGCGGTCGGGCTCATGTTGGGTGCTCGTGGTACAGTGCGCTAGTAGTATGGATACACATACCGCAGCGTCAGTGCGGTGCGAAAGAAGTTGAAAGTACAGTACATACTCATTACCCTACACAGGTCCCCCGCTCGCCACGCGCCACTCAAGTCGCCATCGGATCCCCAGCAAACACGGAATGACGTCTGGTCAACGTTGGCCCAACGGTGCCAACCGCGTGCCAACGTTGGCTCGACGTTGGCACGCGCACTGGCTTATGTCGCGCGCGTCATTTGCGTGATTGGTTAAATTGCACATTGAGCGGCGCGGGGAATCGGCGTAATTTACAGTGAGGACAACAGCAGCAGCAACTATTGTCATGATAATAGCAGCAGCAGCAGTAACATCAGTAGCAGCAATAACATCAGCAGCAGCAGTAACATCAGTGGCAGCAGGAGCAGCAGCAGCAACTGTCATGCTAATAGCAGTAGCAGGAGCATCAGTAGCAGCAGCAGTAACATCAGCAGCAGCTGTCATGATAATAGCAGCAGCAGGAGCGGGATTAGTAGCAGCTGTAGTCGTAGCGGCTGTAGTAACACGAGAGATGTCACCAGCAGCAGCAGCGGCGACAACACAATCAGCACTCGCAGCAGAAACAACTCGACACGTCAACATCTCTGTGGCCTGGAGAAAAGGAAAATGCATAAGAAGCGACGTTTCGGGCAATGGCTCTTCACAAAGATGACAGCAGGAGGGGTTGGGCTCGTTTGATGGTTTGGGCTCGCGATGTATCTGCTATGAAGTAGGTCCATTGATGCATGTGCCGAGTCGAGGTTTACTGAGTCGAGGTTTACCGAGTCGAGGTTTACTGCGCTTGTGCGACCCGAGTTCAATTCCCGCTCACGGTCAACATCAGTGGCGATTCTGAACCGGTCCTGGGCATCCCCTGGGTCGGCTGAGCCTCAAATGAATACTTGGTGCGGTGTGTAAACATCGCCACGAGGGAGACAAAGGCGGCCGGGCGTGGTGTTGGCCACCCACCCCCTCGTGTGTCGTGCCGGCCTTCATAGGTGCTCACTAACAGCACTTGCCCCTACAGTCTGGTAAGGCTACACAGGGGATCTTTGTCTTTGGTAATGGTCATGGTGATAATGGCGTGATTTCGGCCACACTACCCAGCCTTAACAGGCGCTCGCAAACTTCCCCCACGAGTCTACAGAGCCACCATGGGGGGATCTGTGCGTGCTGGTGGCGGTGCTGCCGCTGCTGCTGCTGGCGCAGCGCGCTACAGGGCCCACAGCGCGGGCCGCTCCGGTGCAGGTGGACCCAGAGCGCCTCGGCTCACGGGGGTCACGGGGGTCCGAGTCTCCCCGCCTTGCGCAGCTGCGAGCCTGGGGAGGCAGAGAGGGACACGCGCTGGCGTGAGGCCCCGGCGAGTTCACCAGCACCACGAGGGCCTTGGGGTCCTCTTCCTCGCTGAAGGCCGAACGCGACTGTGAGGGCGCTGACGCGGCCCAGTGTTAGCGCGCTGTCGACGAGCGCAGTTCAAACTCGGCGGCCGTCCCGGTCAATATTGCGCGTGCTGTGACAGTGGTGATAGTACCGCTACGCGCCGTCTGCTTAACGTTGGACGTTAAAGATCCCTCTGCCGTCTTTCGCAAGATTTACACGCGCGCACGCACATACCTCGACCACTGCTGTCGCGGCGAGATTGCGGAGTGAGAAGTGACGAAACAATAACGCAGTGTCGCCAGATCGAAAATATCCCCGCTCTCTCCCCCTAGTGCCCGGTTCGCGCGGCTAGGAAGCTCGGTAGTGATGGGTGAACATCGCCTGCGGGTCGTTTAGGATTGGCTGCGCTTCGTGTGGCGGCCCTGGGTCGTGTGGAATGAGGTCGCGATGGGCCGTGAGCGGCCCGTGGGACGTGGCTCCTCGGTTTGCAGCGCTGAACGTGCGCGCCGCTGCCCCTCGCGCCACCACCACGGACCACGTTGACCGTCTCCGAATGCAAATCGTTACACGCTGCACGCGCCAGATAGCTGCTAATCCTAACCCCGCGTGATGCGTGCACGCGTGTGTGTGTACTCGTATGTTTACATACCTGTGTATGTGTGCGTTAGTGGATTGTTGCATTGCGGGGACGTATATGCGATGTCGTCACCGTGGGTAAGCCTTCATGCAGCAGTGGATAGACCCCGCGTCTCGCGAGCACACACCCCGATGCTGCTGCTGCTGCTCTCACCTATTTGTCGTGCCAGGTGAGCGCCGCGTACTTCTCCGCCAGGACCCCCTTGAGCTGCGCCGCGTGCACGTGGTCCCGCGTCTCCACCACGCAGGTCACCTGCACACGCGCACGCGGTTTAATAACAGCCACGCCCAGAAGAACAATGGTGACACAACTCATTGTCGTAATGACAATGACCGGTTGTAACACGCTGCGAAGTATCCGCTCAGACGAGCGGGCTGTGAGACGCCCCCGGCAGGTGCTGCACTCACCTGCACGCTGAACGAGTCGGTGGCGAGGAAGGTGCGGTCGAGACTGATGTCCACCAACCTGGGGGAGGGTGAGGGGAGACAGGTCACACACGTGACCACCACCACTCACGTGACCACCACCACTCACGTGACCACCACCATGCTCAGGTGCACGTTCATCCTGGCGAGGAACTCGAGAGACGAGGACGCGTGGCATGACTCGAGTCCACGTAGAACCACACTTTGCCCGCCCGCCCGCCCGCCTGGGCTCGGCGCAGGCGGCCAGGCGACTCACCTCGCCTCCTCCCTGCCCAGCAGCTCCAGCAGTCTGCCCGGCTCCGCGGGAGAGTCGCTCACGCGCACCGAGAACTTGCAGAGTCGCCCGTCCAGCACCAGCGCGCGGTCCATGCAGCGCTTGAAGTGGGAGACGTCGGTGCTGCCGCTCGCCAGGACGACCACCACGCTGGGGGGGGGGGGGGGGGGGTGACGCGCAAGAACGTCACACGTGGGACACTTGTACACGCGCACGCTGATATCTCGATGTGAATTGACTGTTAACGCAGCCAGCGTTCATTGCTTCGCGTGTCACGTGGGGCGTCTTTGACGATCATCGGGCGCGTGCAGGCAGCGTGGAAACGAGTTAATTTGTCTTTGAATGGGGAGGAGTCATGTGGTAAACGCGGAAAGACGAAGCGTGGTGCCGTGGTGGTGGTGCCACCGTGGGGACTGGGGTTTGGGAAACCCCTGGGCTATGGAACTCTAGAAGCAGCGTCGCTAGTAGACTCCAATAGGCGGCACGTGGTGTCTACGAACAGCGCAAGCCATAGCAGGATGGTATATTGGCTGTGGTGTGTTGGGTCCGATCACGTGGTTTTTATTCGTGTTATTACTTGGCGTGTTTACCCAGAAAAGCCTCACTGAGTCTCATGACTTTTTTTCAGGAGGGTCATGCCAAGTTTGCGAAGTTGGGGGAAAGGATGACTCCTGCTGTGCATGTGCGATCCCAATTGAGTAGTTTGCAGAAAAAATATATAATTTGACAAAATTTGGACCCTGACGCCAACACACGGTGGACTACCCTGGCGAATGACTTCATAAGAGATATTCCGTGCACCGTGAAGCAGGCTGCACGTACCATCAACGTGGTTGTTACACCCGCAGTATTAATCGGGTCGGCCGCTGGAATCGAACCGCGAACCTCTACAACTAGCGGCGAACGGCGCTACCGCTGGGCCACAGGGAGAGATGTTCGTCTCGCATGACACTCACCCCGACGCCAAAGTAAACTTCATCTGAATCACTCGCAGTTCACCGGCGTTGCTTGTTCAATCAAGCCCGACCCACTGCTGATGCCACTCTGAATGTCGAATCCGGTCCTGCTTGTGTTGAACCAATGCTGCTGCTGAAATGATGCACACGCTGGCAGCACTTGCCCCAGCAGCATGCTAAGGCTACACGGGGGCCCTTTGTCTTTGTGTCGCGTCGCACGCTCACCGCTTGCCACGCAGCTCGGGCAGCTTTCCCGAGACGATGGCAGCGAGCGCGGCGGCGCCGTCCGCGTTCACGGCGGCGCCCTCGAACTCCAGCACCTTGAGCATGGCGAGCAGCAGGTCCTGCTCCCTGTACACGTGGGCACGTGGTGGGGGGGGGGGGCACGCGGGGGACACGCGGGTGGGCACACGGGTGGGCACGCGGGGGACACGCGGGTGTACACGCTGGGGGGCACGCTGGGGGGCAATGCGTACCGAGGGCGCTGAGTGGTGGCACCCCCAGGGCCCCCTCTCGGGGGGGCCGCTACCCTACCTGGAAGCCGAATTGCCAAGCAAGCGGAGTGGGCTGACGGCTCAGTCGTTTGGTGGGGCGGGGGCCGCGCCAATGCAGCGGGGTTGGGGTGGGGGGGGCAACCAAGGGACCCTGCCCCGCGCGCCAAAATGTTTAGCTGCGGCGGGGGGTGGGGGGAGGGGTGCGGGGGGGGAGACCCCCGTGTTGGGGGGGGGGGGTCTCAATGTCTGGAGGAGCCGAGTGGCAGCGTTCGGGGGCGAAGAGAGAGATTGTGACATCACCCACAGTGGCGCGTGATGGTGGTTGTGGTGGTTGTGGTGGTTGGTGGTGGTTGGTGATGAGACGATGATGATTATCGACGGCTCGTGTGGTGAGTTTTGCGATGTGCGTCACTGTGTGTGACCCAGCGGTCAGCACACCGCGCTACGGACCCAACGGGCTCAGTTCGACTCTGGGCCACGGCGATTATCTGAGCCAGTCATCGGGCCCCCAATTTTGTAACGTGTCGGCCTCAGCAGGTGCTCGCTAGCTGGCCCTCACATGAGTGACCCTAATGTGCGCGTGTTGGTGTGTGTTGGCGTCACTTGTCAGTACGTGTGTCAGTGTGTGTCACGGTGGGTCAGTGCATGTCGGTGTGGGTCAGTGTGCGGGTCATCGATGTGGCTCTCGCGTTCCACTCACGTGATCGACACCACCTTGTCGATCACGTGACGCCCCGTCGCGAAGGCGTTCGGTCCCACGGACTGTGAGCTGAGGTCTGCACACGCACAGGTACACACACAGGTACACACAGGTACACACACAGGTACACACACAGGTACAAACACAGGCACACACACAGGTACACACAAGTACACACAGGTACACACACAGGTACACACACAGGTACACACAGGTACACACAGGTACACACACAGGTACAAACACAGGCACACACACAGGTACACACAAGTACACACAGGTACACACACAGGCACACACACAGGTACACACAAGTACACACAGGTACACACACAGGTACACACAGGTACACACAGGCACACACACAGGTACAAACACAGGCACACACACAGGTACACACAAGTACACACAGGTACACACACAGGTACACACACAGGCACACGCAGGCACAGGTACACCTAGGAACAGGTGCACTCACACACAGGTACGCACAGATGCAGGTGAACACAGATAACACCGTCCATCTCACCCTCGCACAGTCGGTTCTCCTCGCCACTGCAGCTCTGTGTCGGCTGGCCCATGGTGAGTGCGCGCTGCCAGCTGGGACAGCTGGCCAGCTCAACACCCTACAACAACAACAATAACAACACCACTAACACAGCAGCAACAACAACAGCACTAACACAGCAGCAACAACAACAACAACAGCACTAACACAGCAGCAGCAGCAACAACAACAACAACTATCAATACCACCGCTGGGAATGCCACCAAGAGCAAGCGTCACAGTCAGTGACACACAGCACGAGTCTCACATTCGGTGGCACACAGCACGTGTCAGAGTCGGTGACACACAACACGTGACCCACAGTGGGTGACACACAGCACGTGGACACAGTCAGCACATGACCCACAGTGAGTGACACACAACACGTGTCACACAGTCAGCACGTGACTACCAGTCGGTGACACACAGCACGTGTCCAGACGCAGCAGCACGCCATGCCCAGGAGACCTCTCGCCGTGGCATTGGCGACCAGTCACGCGCCGACGACTCCGAGTCGATCTACCAGCGACCGGATGTGGTTTAGCACGAAATTAAACCCTGCCACCACCAACGCAACCACCATACAACAACGACCACCATCCAACAACAACGATCACCACCATCCAACAACAACGACCACCACCATCCAACAACGACCACCACCAACCAACAACAACAACGCCCACCACCATCCAATAACAACGACCACCACCACCCAACAACAACAACGACCACCACCACCCAACAACAACAACGACCACCACCACCACCCAACAACAATGACCACCACCACTCAACAACAACAATGACCACCACCACCCAACAACACCGACCACCACCGTCCTCCTCCTCTCCCGAACGCGAGACGGCGGCGTGTGTGTCTCACGACGACGGCGACGTGCGGGTCCAGGTGCTTTATGGCGGCTGCTGCCCCCGCCAGCAGGCTGCCCCTGCCCCCGGCCGGGATGACGACCGCCTCGACCCCCGGGACCTGCTCCATCACCTCCAGCCCCAGGGTCCCCATCCCCGCGATCATGTTGGGGTGGTCGTCACTGGCGGCAGGGGGAGGCACGGGGAGCCAGCGGCGGTCAGGGTGGGGGCGGTGCTCGGAGGGGAGCCGGACTCAGCTCGTGCGGGGCCTGTAGCAGATGTTGCTATAAAGGGGCCTTCATTTATTACTTCCCTTCTACGTGGCTTTACCGAAAGATCCAAGAATAAAGAGCCCTAAAAAAAAACATAAATATTAAAACACCAATTTTTTACTTGCACAGTAAAGTCATTGTATTTTTTCATTTACTATACAGCCAGATAATACGACAAATCGCTAACCTTAAACACCCGGTCGTTCATAAAAGTTGAAGGCGGTATAGTGCTATAGTAATAGAGCAAGTGCAGAATCACTGAACCTGAATTGACAGCTTGAAAGCGTTTAGCACGGGGCCTTTGAAAGTGCGGGGCCCGTAGCATTTGTAGCTACTTCTCCTACTCGGACAACCCGGCACTGGAGGGGAGGTGTGAGTGAGTGAGTGAGAGGGAGAGTTGCATGGAGCAAGAGCTGCGTGCGTGGTGGATATCAAGAAGAGCACAAGCGCCGCTACCCGCGCCGTTTAGCGATTTTCGGAGTTTTTTTTAAGTTTAATTCACATTGATTCGGTTCGCCACCCCATTTAAAGGCCGTCACGCTTCATGTTTATTGGGGGGGGGGCTGCCTCGTGTTGCGTGAAACACGAACAGAGGCCCCTTTGCTGACCCACTGCTGGACTAGGGTCTCGCCACGCACGTTGTTGGTCGGAGCGATTTGGTGAAGGCGGGGAGGGTCACTCACTCCTCCAGCAGCGCGCTCCCTTCCTCGCGCGCCACCTGCAGCGCGTGCGCCCTCGCCCCCCGCACCCCCTCCCCGCCGCCTTCGCCGCCGTTGCTGCTGCTGCTGCTGCCCCCCACCATCGGCGCCCTCGCCGCGTTCGCGCCCAGGTCCCGGCACGCGCGCAGCAGCGCCTCGGGGGCGCGCGCCGCCACGAGCACGCGCGCGGGCACGCGCATCTCGGCCGCGTGGTGCGACACGGCGAGCGCGTGCGCCGAGCTCCACGCGCCCACGGCGACCACCCCGCGCGCGCGCTGATCCTGCGCGGGGGGGGCGGAAGTGTGAGTGGGGGTGAGGGGGGGGGGCGCGTGCGGCGAGGAAGGTGGAGAGAAGAAGAAGTGTGGAGAAGTTGGGGAGAGTGAAGGGGGATGGGGGAGGGAGTTGGTGGCGGGGAGATGGAGAGATGGGAAGGCGGAGAAAGTGGGGGGGGGGGGTTGAGGAAACGGCGGAGGGGGTGCGGAATAAGAAGGAAGGGGGTGGAATGTGCGTGAAGTTGGGGGAGTTGGAATGGTGTCGAGAAGAAGGGTGGAGGAAGATGGGGAGGGGGTGGCGATGGGGAAGTGAAAAGGGGTGGGGGGCGAGCTGAGAGAATGTGGTTGTAGTTGGGGGTGAGAGAGGAAGAGAGCATCGTGGGGGGGGGGGGCGGGGGGTGGTCTGAGTTAGTGGTGAAATTCCACATTCTCGGAAACACGGAAGTTGACAAAGACAATGGAAGAAAGGGCGAGGTATGCGCCAGCAGCGTGGGGGAGACGCGTGCTTGCGACTGCACGGAGAGACGGGACGGAGGGACGCGAGCTGGGACATCGACGTCGCGTTGACTCGGGGAGAGCGCCACGGTGCTGGGCACGACGCGTTGCTACAAGGGGGGGGGGGGGGTGGTGAGGCTCAGTGATGGTGGTGGAAGAGCAGCCAACGGAGGGGACTCGCCAGAGAGGATGACGCCCGTGGAGATGGAGTAGCCATGAGGTGAGCGCGTGCAGGGGAGCGATATTCATCGTGGCCTCGCAGGACCGTGCGGGGTGACGATGGCGTGTGGGGGGATATCATCCGTCGCTGGATAGAACGTGCCGTATGGTGGTGCTGATTAGGTGGTGGGAGCTCGATGTGCTGTCCATGCTGACTTCTCGGTGAACGTGACTGACGGTGGTTGTTGATAGTGATGGTGACGCTGTTGGTGCTGATGACGCTGATAATGTCGGCAATTGTGGCGATGTTGAGCGCGGTGATGGTGTTAGTGAGGCTTGTTGTGGTGATGGTGATGCTGACGATGTTGGCAATTGTGACGACGATGATGTTGGTTATAGTGATGCTGATTGTGTAGTTGTTGATGATGGTAATGGTAAGTGTGGTGATGATCAGGATGAGGGGCCTTAGGCTCATATGGGGGAAGGGTCTGAGTGGGCACAAGTAACAAAAATGAATGAAGTCATCAAAATATGCATTTATTTACCTAGGTAACATTAACACATGTATTCGACTCAATGTATATTAATGATAGATAAACCACTCACGACAGTAATTTATTTTTAAAAACATTCTAACTTTAGCTGCTGTGATAACATCATGAATGTTGTGTGACCGTAATTCAGAGACCCCAAAGAAACATTTCCGATGGCCGTGCCAACCGTTGGCCAGCTGCGACTGCAACGTGGGATGGAAAGCCTCAAGCAGGCCAGGTATGCCAGTCAGTCGACCCGTGGCACCTGCTGGGTCTGTCCCGTGACCTCCTGCCAGCGCGGGTTCGACACTTCACTTGGCCTCAACGTGCACCTAGCCTGGCACAAGCGCCGTGGTGACGTCAGCGCCACTTAGTGGCGAATGGCGGTGGTGGTTGTTGCCGATCGCGGTGCTGCTGATGGTACTGCTGAGGGTGCGAGTGGTGGGCTTCACCCACCTTGCTCATCATCTGCAGGCAGTAGCGCACCCCACGCTCCTTGGCGCTGCCAGTGACATGGAGGAACTCCTTCTTCACGAAGATCTCCGACCCGTAGTACTTGGAGAGGCGCGAGTACTGAGTGCAGGAGGAGGATGGAGTGAGAGGAGGTGGTGGAGGGGGAGAATGAGGAGACGGGATTGAAGAGGTAGAGGGAGGAGGAGGTGGTGGTAGAGGATGGAGGGAGATTGAGGGAGGAGGAAGTGGTAGGGTTAGAATCTCCACCCGCGTTCGCATCATCGTAGAGTCGAGGGTTGGTGGATGACGAAGGCGGGTAAAACAACGCCAAGACCGGCACGGCCTAGGGAAGCCTTCATCCAGCAGTGGATTGACAAATGATCTGTTGGTGATTATCGCCTCTACCTCCCGGTGTGAAGCAGACAGTGAGCGCTCTGGCTCAGCGCGGACAGCAACAGTGCTGACTGATACCATCTGTCCCTTCTGGATGGGATAGCGCGTTGCCCCCTCGCGCACGTGGATTTTATCCGGGCGATCCGGTCCGCTGCCACTTGTATAAACACTCATTAATTTGGTTGAAAACATCTTAATACGATGAAGGACTGCAGAGCTTTGGCACATTTTTGGTAGCGCCGATGGCTCGCCGCCTGGCTGCTGCTGCCCTCCAGCTCGTGTCGGTGGTTCTTCAGTGATTGTGAGAGACGCAATTTGCATGAACCACGACACGATATGTAACATTAAACATCACTATAATGTAATTAACATTATCGTCACTGTCACGCACATGGGTTCCATCCCGCCTCATCCCTTCTCGTCGCTCCTCATCCCTCCTCTTGTCTCCCCGTGCCTGTCCATCTCCTACAAGACTCCTCCTCATCCATCGCCATCACTTCACGTCACTCGTCATCCCCCCTCGCTCATCCTTATTCCTCCCAATCTCCTGTCACGTGTCCCCACCGCTCCCCCCGTATCCATCGCGCACCATCGCTCGAAGCCTCTCCTCATCCTTTGTCATCTCTTCCATACTCCCCATCCCCACATCCTTCCTATCCCTCGAAGCCCGTCCCATTCGTCTGTCACCTCCTTCCCATCTCCCTCCTCCACTCGCCTCTCGTCGTCCCTCTCGATCCATCCACCCAACCACCCCGCCCCGCGACCCCCGCCCCCCGCCTTCCACCAATACCCCCCCCCCCCACAGCCCCCCACCATGCACGGAGTCCGCTGCACCGCGTTCTGGATCATGAAGGCGGCGGCGCTGATCTCTTCGAACTGGAGGGATTCTCCCTCCGCCGCGGGGCCCTGGCGGGGGGCGGGGCCCTGGCGGGGGGCGGGGCCCTGGCGGGGGGCGGCCCCCGCCGCGGGGCCCTGCAGCGGGGAGGGGCCAGCCCCCCCCGCGATTGAGGAGCCGCCCCCGTTCTCCACTCCTTTCACCTGCGCGCACAGAGCGAACCTCGTGTCTTCAGGCGACTCGGGGGGTGTAGTGGGGGGGGGGCTGCAGGAAGATGATGGGGGAGTGTGGGGCGAAGGGGGGAGAGAAGGTAGAGTGTTGGCTGTGGGGGGGGGTGTTGTAGAGAGAGGGGGGAGGAAGAGGAGAGTGTGGGGAGAGTGTGGGGAGGGAGGCGAGAGATGGTATCGACGGGCTTGCTGAGAGTGGAGAGAAAATGACGAGAAGTGCGAGAGGGAGTGGGGCGGGGGGAGAAGGAGGCGAGTGAGAGAGTGGGAGACGAGAGACAGACAGATACATAAGAGACATGGGGGGAGAGAGAGATGAGTATGAGCCTCTCACCCATGATGATGCGGAAGAGGAGGTTGATGAAGGGGGGGACCCCTCGCCCCCCTCCCCCTCCTCCCCCGGTCCACAGCCGCCCCCCCGCGGCTCCCCTATCGCCGCGTCATCCTTGCTGAAGTCACACGCGCGAGACACGCGATTATTATCACAGACATTCATCATCATAATCACCGTCATTATCATCATCAACTCACTCTTTCATCATGAGCACAACACATGTATCTATCGATTCATCATGATCATCGATTATCAGCTATGGTCTATCCACTGCTGGATGAGTAACTTGCCATGTGGCTCAGTGGCAGAGCGAGCGGCGCACAGTGATGTTGTAATCCTGGATTGGGGGTTGACTCAGCCCATCATCCTTACGGAATCGATACAAACGAGTGTCACTTTGTGGTAGTGGTCAATAGTGGGTTGTCACATGGATCGCCTCGCCCCCGCCATAGGAATGAGGAATTTCTCCCGCTGACTCAAGGCTGTAGACAGGAGATGAGCACCGATTCAAGGAGGACATCGCTGTGACTGCCTGGGTGTCGGCAGTCACAGTGTTTGTAGGTATACAAACACAAAGATCCCCCGTATAGCCTTAGCAGACTGTTGGGGAAAGTCCCGTTAGCGAGTAGCACCTATGAAGGCCGACAGAGCACGCAAGGGGGTGAGTGGCCAGCACCACGCCCGGACGCCTTTGTCTCCAAGTGGCAATGTTTACACACCGCACCAGGTACTCGTTTGAGGCTGAGTTGACCTAGGGGAGGCCCGGGACCGGTTCAAATAATCGTTACTGGTGTTGGCGCAACGCGCTAACCGCTGCACCACTCACACACTCACGCACACACTCACGCACACTCGCACACACTCACACACACTCACGCACACTCACACACACTCGCACACACACTCACACACACTCGCATTCACCCACTCACGCACACTGACACTCACGCACACTCACGCACACTCGCATTCACCCACTCATACACACACACTCACGCACACACACACTCACGCACACTCACGCACACACTCACACGCACACTCACGCACACACTCACGCACACTCACGCACACACTCACACGCACACTCACGCACACACTCACGCACACACACACGCACACACTCACGCACACTCACACGCACACTCACACGCACACTCACGCACACACTCACGCACACACACACACGCACACACACACTCACGCACACTCACGCACACACTCACACGCACACTCACGCACACACACACGCACACACTCACGCACACTCACACGCACACTCACACGCACACTCACGCACAAACTCACGCACACACACACACACGTACACACACACTCACGCACACTCACGCACACACTCACGCACACACACACACGCACACACACACTCACGCACACTCACACGCACACTCGCTTTCACCTGAGCAGCAGCACAGAGACCGCGTACACGACCATGCGCAGCAGGAGGCTCAGCACGGCCTGGAGGTCGCTCACTTGCTCGAGCCGATCGAGCTCCCCGTTGTTCACCCCGCCTCGAACGTCCACCCCTTCTTTAACGTCCACCCCTTCTTTAAAGTCCACCCCGTGTCTTGCGTTGTTCATCCCGTCTCGCACGTTCGAGCCGCGTCTCGCGCTCTTCAAATCTCTCGCGCTGAACACGTCTCTCAAGTTGTTCGCCCCGCCTCGCACTTGGGAGGCGCGTCTCGCGCCGCTCGTGCGCCTGGAGTTGATTGCGTCTCGCACGTTCGAGCCGCGCCTCGCGCGCTCCGCGCTTTTAACCATCGACTCGCGCCTCGCGCCCTCCGCGTCTCTGGAGTCGATCCCGTCTCTGAGGTTCAAGCCGCGCCTCACACTCTCTGCGTCTCTGAGGTTCAAGCCGTGCCTCACGCTCTCCGCGTCTCTGGAGTCGATCCCGTCTCTGAGGCTCAAGCCGCGTCTCAAGCTCTCCGCATCTCTGAGGTTCAAGCCGTGCCTCACGCTCTCTGCGTCTCTGGAGTCGATCCCGTCTCTGAGGCTCAAGCCGCGTCTCACGCTCTCCAACCTCTCCCTCACGCGTTCCACGTCTCTCACGCTCACCACGTTGCCCTCCCCGTCTCTCGCGCTCTCCCCTTCGCTCGCACCCCTCACGTATCGTACCCCCTGCACGTCCTTCACGCTCTCCCCGTCTCCCGCGCCCCCCCTGTCCCTCTCGCCGTCCACCCCACTCGCGTCCCCCACGCTCCACACGTCTCCCTCGCCGTCCATCTCTCTCACGTCTCTCACGGTCACCACGTTGCCCATCACCGCCCCCACCCCCCACTCTCTCCCGACGCGAACCCCGAACTCGCAGGCCCCGCGGATTTCGCTGGCTCGCCCCCCACTCCCCGCACCCCGCCCACCCCTCCCCTGCTCAAGTCAACCCCGGCGAGCGAGGGGGTGCCGGTTCGGTCCCGGTGAGGCCGAGCCCAAGGGGGAAAAAGCGGTAGCGGAGATGTGTCCCTGGGACGCGGCGCAGTGGGGTTGGTGTGAGACGCGTTCACGGGTCACCCTCACGCTCCCTGCCCCCCCCCCACACACTCCCTGCCCCCCCCCCCACACACTCCCTGCCCCCCCCCCCACACGCCGCGCGCGCCGTTCTATAAATACCACGCGCGAGACCGCAACTGTGGGCGCGCTGCGCGGTGCCCCAACGCTCGATGTAGGTGATAGGGGGTCGGGGGCTGCCTGTGCGTCTGCGTGTGTATGCTTTTGTGTACGCGTGCGGGACTGTGGCTGTGTGGCCGTGTGTATCTATGTGTGTCTCCGTGTATGTCTGTCGGTACGGTGCGAAAGAAGTTCTATATTAATACATACGTGTCTGCGTGTGTGCGTGTGTCGCTGTGTGTCGCTGTGTGTGGTTGTGTCTGCTCTATATTTAGCTTTAGCACGCGCTGGGCAAAAGCCACGTGGCCTCCGTGCTCTCTGAGGTTCACAGATCGCTACCGATGCCATCCCCATCATTACCATCAAACATCACCACCACCACCACAAAACATCATCACCATCAAACATCATCACCATAACCACCAAACATCCCCACCACACATCACCACCAACATCGCCATCATCACCGTCACCACCAGGACCAGGAGTGGTCATCAACACTCCCACCACCACTACCACCACCAAACGATGTCGTCATCACGACCAAACCTTCACGCGCGGCGCGCAAGCACGAGACGAGGAGCGACACGCAAGCAGCTGCCCGGGAGGGGGGGGGTGGTAGGGGGAGTGGGGGGGGGGGTCGTAGGGAGCCCAGCTGGGGTCTGGCGGGGTCCCACACCACCTCCAAAAGGGGTCCGGGCTTGAGTCGCGGTCCTGTGGACAACCGGGCGTCGGGGGCAGCGCCGCCCGCCCGTGGAGCACCCCTCCCTGCAGCCTCGAGAAGAAGACATGGGCTGCGAAGTTCATGGCAGCGAGTTGGTTGAGACCCGTGCAGGACGAGGTGGAGGAGGAGGAGACGATGAAGAAGGTGGAGGAGGATTCCTGAAGCTTCCTGGAGCTCAGGGGTCCGAGGCGTGGGGGCTCCACCGTGCTACGGAGTCGCGTGACTCCGATGCCCGCAAGAGTCGCGCTCTGCGGTCTCTCCGCTCGCACCTGGGCGCAAACCGAAGCTTCCCGCGGTGTGCGGTGAATGCCCTGGGGAGAGGATCCCGCACTGAGAGCGTTAAGGGCTTAGATCGCTCCCCCACTCACCCACCCACTCGCTCCCTCCCTCCTTCCTTATTCCTCGCCTTACTTCTTTCACTTATTCACTCCCCCCCGTCTCTGCAGCTTTTCTCCATCCATTCACTCCCACCCTGCATCGTGCCCCCCCCTCTCTCCTTCCTTATCTCCCCACCATAATTAATCTTCCTCCTTCTGTAACCCATTCACCCTCTCTCTTCTCGTACCTCTCCTTCATTATCTCCTTCTTTCACTCTCCTCCCACCATTCTTTCCCTCTTACAGTCAATCCATCCCTCACTCACGTTTACCCTTTTCCGCTTTCATTTTTCCGGTTCTACTCTCATTTCTCATTCTCTCTTCATTTTCCTATCGTCCTCTCCTTTCCATGCCCCCCCCCCCAATCTCTTTCACTCGTTATGTAACATACGACGTTTCGGGAAATGTTTTTTCTTCACAGCAAAGGTGGAGGGGGGGGGGGCGGCTGGGTGGCAGTAATTGCCTTGGTTTGAATTTGTTTCGGTTTGAGCGAGCGCATCGATTGTTCCATCGCTGTTCCTGAGCGCAGTCCAGAAGGCCCAACACCGCAGGATGGGTGGGTGGGTGGGTGAGTGAGTGGATGAGGAGTGGGTATGTGGGTGGGTGAGTGATTGAGTGAGTGGGTGAGTGGGAGGGGATGGGTGGGTGGGTAGGTGAGTGAGTGGATGAGGAGTGGGTATGTGGGTGGGTGAGTGATTGAGTGAGTGGGTGAGTGGGAGGGGATGGGTGGGTAGGTGAGTGAGTGGATGAGGAGTGGGTATGTGGGTGGGTGAGTGATTGAGTGAGTGGGTGAGTGGGAGGGGATGGGTGGGTGGGTAGGTGAGTGAGTGGATGAGGAGTGGGTATGTGGGTGGGTGAGTGATTGAGTGAGTGGGTGAGTGGGAGGGGATGGGTGGGTGGGTAGGTGAGTGAGTGGATGAGGAGTGGGTATGTGGGTGGGTGAGTGATTGAGTGAGTGGGTGAGTGGGAGGGGATGGGTGGGTGGGTAGGTGAGTGAGTGGATGAGGAGTGGGTATGTGGGTGGGTGAGTGATTGAGTGAGTGGGTGAGTGGGAGGGGAAGGGTGGGTGGGTAGGTGAGTGAGTGGATGAGGAGTGGGTATGTGGGTGGGTGAGTGATTGAGTGAGTGGGTGAGTGGGAGGGGATGGGTGGGTGGGTAGGTGAGTGAGTAGATGAGGAGTGGGCATGTGGGTGGGTGAGTGATTGAGTGAGTGGGTGAGTGGGAGGGGATGGGTGGGTGGGTAGGTGAGTGAGTGGATGAGGAGTGGGTATGTGGGTGGGTGAGTGATTGAGTGAGTGGGTGAGTGGGAGGGGATGGGTGGGTGGGTAGGTGAGTGAGTGGATGAGGAGTGGGTATGTGGGTGGGTGAGTGATTGAGTGAGTGGGTGGGTGTGTGGGTGGGTGGGTAGGTGAGTGAGTGGATGAGGAGTGGGTATGTGGGTGGGTGAGTGATTGAGTGAGTGGGTGGGTGTGTGGGTGGGTGGGTAGGTGAGTGAGTGTATGAGGAGTGGGTATGTGGGTGGGTGAGTGATTGAGTGAGTGTGTGGGTGGGTGGGTAGGTGAGTGAGTGGATGAAGAGTGGGTATGTGGGTGGGTGAGTGATTGAGTGAGTGGGTGGGTGTGTGGGTGGGTGGGTAGGTGAGTGAGTGGATGAAGAGTGGGTATGTGGGTGGGTGAGTGAGTGAGTGAGTGGGTGGGTGTGTAGGTGAGTGAGTGGATGAAGAGTGGGTATGTGGGTGGGTGAGTGATTGAGTGAGCGGGTGGGTGTGGGTGAGTGTGGGTGAGTGGGTGGGCGGGTAAGTGAGTGGATGAGTGAGTGTTTGTGTGAACGAGTGAGCGGGTGAGTGGGTGAGTCCTGCAGTGTGGTGGTGGATGAGAAGACGCGGTCGAGTCTGATTAAGCTTCGGGTCTCGCTCAGGCAGCTCCGTGTACTATTACCTCGCTTCCATCTCCGCCCCCCCTCCAACTCCACCCGTCAACCCAAGCCCACTGCCCCCCCCTCCCTCCACCCCAACCTAAGCCCCCTAGCTCGCTAATTGGATAACGGTGCTCACCGTGATGAGGATTCCAAGATACCATTAGCGCGGATGCAACGAGGGCTTTATTGGTCTTGTGAGCGGGGCTGCCCGGGCTGATTACTCCATCCTGCCCTTGAGGAAAGCTTCTATCGTTTGCTGCCATGTTATTCATCAGCATCGTCACCATCAGAATTTTTGTCATACTGGAGGAATCCGATGAGCTATGAAGCTCTATTTCACGGACGTGCAGTAGGGGCACGGGGTCAGCAACTTACAACAACAAACAATACCGTCGCTACCATCGCCATCATCGCAACCCATTATTAGTCCACTGCTAGATGAACGCCTCCCCAAGCCGCCGCCATCTCCCACGGCCCTGCGATTTCACACTCCCCACCCTGCGCCTGCGCACGCAGAGAGAGCTCCATTCACCACCGCTCCATCTCCCCGTGGCGCACCGGGACCCGAGGGTTGCGGCTCGCTAATTGGACTCCCTCTGTGGGACGTCCCCGTTGGCGCGATCTCTCTCCTCTGACCCAGCGGGCATCGTTACCGGGCAGCCACGCGTCCTACCCAAGCCCCGTCTCCTAGATCGCTCTGCGATGATGCACGCTTAGCAGACAGGCAAGCAAACACACAATACATTTGGCAATAACAATAGCAGCACACACAAGACAAAGGTCTCCCGTATAGCCTTCACATATTGTTGGGGCAAGTGATGTTGGCGAGCACCAATGAAGGCCGGCACGGCACAGCACGAGACGGGGAGGGTGACCGGCACCACGCCCGGTCGCCTTTGCCTCCCCAGTGACGATGTTAAAATGTCACAACCAGCTGCTTCATTGCCCCTGAGTCGACCTATGGGACGCCCGGGAACGGGTCAGATAGTCGTCACTGGTGTTGGCCGTGAGCGGGAATCGAACTCGGGACGCCGGGTTGGTAGCGCAGTGCGATAACCGCGACACTACCGCTCCGCTCAGAACGACACCGCCTCGAACACCACCGCCTGCCATTAAGGGCCACGCAGTGATTCACGAACGCGTTGAGCGCTCTTGTTGACTGTGCTTTTGCACCACTGCCATCTCAGCAGCAGAAGCAGAATCGCCAAATCGAGTGTTCGTCTTAACCACACCAGGTGGCGATGCAGATTTTTTGAAAGCCACAGTGTTGTTATTGACTAACGCGTCGCGTGTGCTTGCTAACTTTGCGTGTGCACCATGCAGCAGCAGCAGCGCCACATAATCTGCTTTAGAGGTGTCTGTCGCATGCCAATCAAATTTAAAATAGTTTTCATTCGCAGAGCCGAACCAGCTGAACTAATAAAGGAGAAAAATAATTGAACTGAAATGTTTTTTTCTGCAGTCATTTCTGATGAACAGGCTACGACCACCATGAGTGACGGGCGGCTAAAACACGAATTCGAGCCCAGGCTTTAGAAGTACCGGCTGAGCGCTCTAATCCATCCCACCACCTCCACACCACGTGGGTGTATCGCGATATGTATATATATATTTACTAGAGCCGAAGAGAGATGTACTTGGGATATATAGAAATGTATAGCGATAAGAATAATACTCTGTATTTAGATTGATTCTGAATCTGATTTTTCACAGATGTCCACTAGATGTGTCGAGATGTACTCTATAGCGATGTACTGTGGATGTATATCGAGACGACTCGAGTGATGTACTGGGGTTGCCATCGGCATGCGAGACGCGTGCTGGTATCCTACACGTGGCCGCTGGGTGGCACTGGGGGCGCAAGGTTGAGAGTGGGCGGCTTCCATGCAGAAGGTGCCGCAGAACGACAATAGATTTGGCTGCCCGGCACCTCGTGCCGCCCGGCACATTGCCTCCCATGGCGGTGGTCACTCGGCTCGAGCGCGCTTAGCTCCGGCCGCGTTGCCTCGCGATCCTGGTCGGAGCCGAGTCGGGAACCTTACAACAAGTTCGCTCAACGCGTGACGATGTCTTCTTATCCGGGGCACTGAGCTGCAGCACACCCCACGAGTGTGTGTGTGTCTGTGTGTGTGTGTCTGTGTGTCTGTGTGTGTGTCTGTGTCTGTGTGTGTGTCTGTGTGTGTGTCTGTGTGTGTGTGTCTGTGTGTGTGTCTGTGTGTGTGTGCACCTTGGGCAGTTATTGAATGTGGGCCTGGATCAAACTGATGCCAGAAAACTAAAAACCCTTTTATTAGTATTAGGGGTAACCAAAATGATTTCCAAAGTCATGAACAAACACAAGATCCAGGTCCGATTTAACACAGTACATAAAATTCGTGATCTGATCTCATCTGTGAAGAACAAGATTCCTGACATGCAAACTCCAACTAAGCTGTATCTACGGCAGCAGTCACATTGGGGAAACCAAACGACATGTCTCGGACCGTGTTCGTGAACAGAAGGCAGATCTGAAACACGGCAGGACCAACGCTTCTGCCTTGGCTGATCATTACTTGAATGCGGCTGGCTCATATGAAATTATTTCTCTAAGACGATGGTACTTTGCAAGCCTACTGGCTATCAACAAGATTCGTTCATGAAGACATCCGTATATACAGACACAGACACAATTTCCACCGAGAGGATGGTTATAAACTCAGCAATCATTGGAAAGATGTCATCAACCACTTTGGGTCATGACTGAATTTGTGTTTTCGTCAACTTCCACCGTCAGCAGTGTGGGTGTGTGGAGCGAGGTGCAATGATTGCCTGGCAGCCCTTTGATTGGTGTAGACCCACTGCGTTGGCGTTGCTTCCTCCTACATTAACATCAGCTGCCCCGCCCATGTTGCTGACACACTGGGGCCACGCCCATCTCTAAACCTTTATAAACAGTTTGCCTTTAGAGGCTCACCCCCCTTTTCCTGATGACGACTGCTTGTGTTGCGATCGAAACGTCGTGGTTTTTGTATTATTATTTTTTCTTACTGAAAGAACCAGAATACGTCTACACTATAGACTGCCAGTACGCTCACTTTTATTTTATTTTTTTCTATCTACGTGACTTTACCGAAAGAACCAAATAACATGAATTCCTCCAGTCACGAAAGTTTTAAGTCAAAATGTATTATTATGTTAATTCTAAAAAGGGTCGCGTAGCTATAACTGCTTAACCCGACTTATTGATGCTTCCCCGTTTGCATCGCCATTGTACTGCTCGCGTTGTGGCGTCCGCAAGTCTATGGCAGTGGTGACACAGCACCATCAAGGAGGCTGTCTCTGGTGCAGGCCAATCACTTTCAAGGACAATTAATACATTATCGTTTGCATGTTTTATCACAAGCATGTGTGTGGTGAATCCAGACTTGATGCCTTGTAATAGGTGTCCATTTGATGTTTGAACATCTTAACGCTTGCATTATGCCAACAAGGGAAAAGCCTTCTCGTTGATTCATCAAACTGATGAGTCGACGACGCGCATTGAGAAAGCGTTTGTTTGGGTGCTGTGTAACAACTGAGCCTGGCACGACCACAACACACACCGTGTTTCCTCCAGACGCCAGTGCGTCATCAGTATGTACCGAGCACCTTCCACGATATATGGTATAAATACAACTCAACACATTTGTCAATACCACTGTGGC
The DNA here is from genome assembly GCF_964198595.1 of Lampetra fluviatilis. Classification (NCBI taxonomy): domain Eukaryota; kingdom Metazoa; phylum Chordata; class Hyperoartia; order Petromyzontiformes; family Petromyzontidae; genus Lampetra; species Lampetra fluviatilis. The sequence goes on from NC_136283.1 coordinate 747,918, forward strand.
CTTAAAAGAAAACGTATACAATCGGTGACTCTTTGGCCAATTGACGTTCATCATAGTATAGAAGGCCCATTGCCAGAAACGTCGCCTGCTTTATATTTACTTACAAAGCCACAGTGCTGTTGACAAATGTGTCAAGGCGTTGTGTGCGCGCTTGTGCAGCACTGCCAACGCAGCAGCAGCATCACCAAATAATTGGTTTACTCTGACAAATGGAGCAGAATAACTGGGGGTGTGGGGAGGGGGAGGGAGCAGGTTGGGGGCGGAGGGGAGAGGGGGGCGTCCCGAGTCGGTGGTGAAATTCCACATTCTCAGAAACACACGGACATTGACAAAGAAAGTGAAACAAAAACTGAAACGTGTGGCAAGGTATAGAGGCGCGCATGCTTGGAATTGCAGCACTGAGAGGCAAAGACAGAGGGACACGTGGATGAGAGAACACACGCGCGGGGCGAACACAGATTCGCGACTGATGAGAAATGTGATCGGCCTTGGGCAGGCCGCGTGGCTCGAAGAGGGACGCGGCCACGCGGTCGAGCCGAGCGAGGGAGCCAGCGGAGGCGCCGCGCCCCGAGAGGGACGTCCGCCGTGGTGATGGAGCGATGGAATCATCTCTTGTGCAGGTGCCAGGGAGAGGTCGGCACAGCGGAGGCTCCCTAAGATAAGGCAGCATGGGGAAGCCTTCACCCTGCTGTGAATTAATCCTGAACGATGGTCGTGCTACTGCCGCTGCTGCCGCTGCTGATGATGATGATGACGACTCAATCTCTCGGCCCATGGAGCTTGTGGGACAATAGTTCCCAGCGGCGTTCGCTGTAACAGTAAATATTAAATATATATATACAACAAGAGCAAATGTGCAGTGGATGTGATTAAAGGACTAAACACAGAGGTTAAGTTCAGCCGGGACAGTCCGGAGCGTTGCTGTACCACGTGATTTGTCCAAAACCCATTCATGGCATTATAAGCATATAAGGATTATTAATATAATTGTGGGTTTTGCGTACATTGCACTCTAGTGGTAGTGCCTTATTCCAATTACCCCTACTCCGAATCCGACCTAAGCAGCATTTCGGAAAATCTGTATGTTCAACTTCTTTCGCACCCTACGTATCTGATGTCGCTAATTGGAGGTACAGGAGGACAACAAACTAAACACGCACAGTGACATGTGCGTGACATGTAGACACGAACAGTAACATGTGCCTGACATGTAGACACGAACAGGAGCATGTATGTAACATGTAGACACGCACAGTAACATGTACGTGATATCTCAACGCAAGCAATCGTCATCAGGCGGAATGACGATTGTTTGCGTTGCGATCTAAACGTCGTGATCTATTATGTTTTCTACCTACGTGACTTCGAACCAAGCGTATGGATCCCTGCTGTCACGAAAGCTTCAAATCAAGATTCCACTTGCTGGACTCCGCCTCGCCTTCTTTAGGAAGATCTCGCGTCTCGTTCATTCACACGATCCTCCCGTGACCCACCAACCCCGGGCTGCAGGTGTGTTTGACTTGGAGGCGTCCCTTTTTGTTTCTTCCGGACTCAGCACATTCGCACATTGCCCAGAGAGCGCGGCGCTGTGTGGGGGGCTCGGGGTTTGTGGGGGGGGGGGGGGGGCTCAGGGTGGGGGGGGGGGTGACATTTTCGTTATTAAATTAAAGGGACGGAAGAGAAACAAGGTCCCTTTCACCCTGGGGTAGAATGTTTGTTGACGGAATTCGCGTGGCCGTCCGGCGCGTCCCGTAACCTGATTACTCTGCTCGCCGTCCCCTCCTCTATTCGTCCGTAATCTAATGAGGGACCCCCACCACCACCCCCACCGCCCCTCCTCTCTCCCCCTCATTGCCCCTTCCATTGCCCCTATTTGTAACTCCCCACAGAGAGCAATTCACCTTTGAACCCTGACCCAGGCTGCCCGCATCAACGCTCTTGGGGTTGTGAAGGAGCGCGGCGGGGAGGGGGAAGGGCGGTGGAGCGGACAGGAGGGGGGGGTGAGGTTCTTCTTTCGTCCACCTCTCGTCCACCCCCCCTCCCCCCACCCACGCATTGAATGTCACGAACCCATTTGCTGTACTGCCGTCTCCTGGCAACACCGTGCGCCATCCCAGCAGCGGGCTAGGGAGTTGTTTTGTACTAATCCCATCGTGATCCACCAACCCTTGTCTCAGACGCGCTCGGATTAGTCTTGTCGAAGCCCAGTTCAATTGCTGCGTGCGCGTCAGAGAACCCCGGAGCTGTTTAAGTGGAGGTTGGAGTCCCTGTTGAGTGGACGCCAACCCAAGTCACCCGGAGTGAGACCGTCAGATCTCGTGATGAGCTAAGCAGGCTAGAGCCGGGATCGCGTTTGGATGGGCGATTCTTCGCACACACACATCAGCTTCACATCGGCTAATGTGGGACCACGTGGAAGGCAGCCGAGGGCAGAGTCGAGAAGGCCATTGCTGTGCTCTGCTGTGTTATCACAGTCACGTCAACTGTGAAGGCTGCGCAGTGTTGGCTCGTCGAGAGAGGAAGGACGACTCAGCGGCGCCAGGAAGAACCACAGACGGGAAGGGCAGCAGCAGCTGCAGCAGCAGCAGCAGTAGCAGCAGCTGCAGCAGCAGCAACCACGCCGCGAGGAGCTGCGCTAAATCCTCCCCCAAGCTCTGCAGTCCTCTACACATGCCGGTGTTATCAGCTAATGAATGAGTGTTTACATTCTCTGCGCCCCCTCCCCGCCGCCCCTGCGCCTTCACAACCACACTCAAAACACCAGCGTGGTGAAGTATGGTCGAATTACCCGCACGGCGTGGGAAAGCTCTCCATCCAGCAGTGGAGTGACACAACGAGCGACGCATGTTCACGTGGTCCTCTCTGCGGCGTTGGCAACGGTGCACAAGTTAATTTAGCATGGCAAAGTCATTAATTCTACGCTATAAAGAAGGGCCATTACTCGAAACGTCGCCTCCTATTACATATATTTATGCTCTTTTTAAAGCCACACACTGTGTTATAATAATGTTTTTAAAGGCTTTGCAATGACGCCACTCGTGCCTGAAAGTGACTTCAATGGGACAGCCTGGGTCTGGGTGCCGAGCTGCAAGCCGAGAGCTGTTTGTGTGTTGGTGTCGCCTCCCTTAATTAACGCGGCTCATTAGAGGAATTATGGGCGAGGGGCGGGGCGAGGGGGGAAGGGATGGAGGGGAGGGGCGGGGCGAGGGGGGAAGGCATAGAGGGTAGGGGAGGGGCGGTGGAGGGGGGTAGGGGAGGGGGCGGGGGGAAGGGACATCAGAGATGGCCGAGGTGACGCGTGCACACGTGTGTCACATACAAAGACGCGTGCACACGTGTGTCACATATAAAGACGCGTGCACACGTGTGTCACATACAAAGACGCGTGCACACGTGTGTCACATACAAAGACCCTCGTGTAGCCTAAACAGACTTTTTGGATAAGTGCCGTCAGCGAGCACCGATGAAGGCCGGCATGGCACACGAAGGAGTTGGTGGTTAGCACCACGCCTGACCGCCTTTGTCTCCCCAGTGACGATGCTTATACACCGCACTTGATAGAGCTTTATTTGAGGCTGAGTCGATCTAGGGGAGGCCCAGGACTCTTCAGATAGTTATTATTATTGGTCGTGAGAATGAAATATAACTCGGTTCGCCGGGTCCGTAGCGCTACGGACCGCTACACTACCGCTCCCCACACACCCTAATACAAAGACAAAGATCCCCCGTATAGCGTTAACAGACTGTAGGGACAAGTGCTGTTAGCGAGCGCCTTTGAAGGTCGGAACGGTACACGAGGGGGTGGGTGGCCAGCACCATGCCCGACCGCCTTTGTCTCCCCAGTGGCGATGTTTACACACCGCACCAGGTACTCATTTGAGGCTGAGTCGCCCTAGAGGAGGCCCAGGACGGGTTCAGATAATCGTCACCGGTGTTGGCCGTGAGTGGGAATCGAACCCGGGTGGCCGGGTCCGTAGCGCTGGGCTGCGCTCCGAACTGCTACTCTACCGCTCCCCGCACCCTCGAATGCTCGCGCACACACACAACAACCACGCGCACACACACAACAACCACGCGCACACACACAACAACCACGCGCACACACACAACAACCACGCGCACACACACAACAACCACGCGCACACACACAACAACCACGCGCACACACACAACAATCTCGCGCACACACACAACAATCTCACGCACACACACAACAACCACGCGCACACACACAACAACCACGCGCACACACACAACAATCTCGCGCACACACACAACAACCACGCGCACACACACAACAACCACGCGCACACACACAACAATCTCGCGCACACACACAACAATCTCGCGCACACACACAACAACCACGCGCACACACACAACAACCACGCGCACACACACAACAATCTCGCGCACACACACAACAACCACGCGCACACACACAACAACCACGCGCACACACACAACAACCACGCGCACACACACAACAATCTCGCGCACACACACAACAACCACGCGCACACACACAACAACCACGCGCACACACACAACAACCACGCGCACACACACAACAACCAAGCGCACACACACAACAATCTCGCGCACACACACAACAATCTCGCGCACACACACAACAATCTCGCGCACACACACAACAATCTCGCGCACACACACAACAATCTCGCGCACACACACAACAATCTCGCGCACACACACAACAATCTCGCGCACACACACAACAATCTCGCGCACACACACAACAATCTCGCGCACACACACAACAATCTCGCGCACACACACAACCACCACGGGCACACACAACAATCTCGCGCAAACACACAACAACCACGCGCACACACACAACAATCTCGCGCACACACACAACAACCACGCGCACACACACAACAATCTCGCGTACACACATAACCACCACGGGCACACACAACAATCTCGCGCACACACACAACAACCACGCGCACACACACAACAATCTCGCGCACACACACAACCACCACGGGCACACACACAACAACCACGCGCACACACACAACAACCACGCGCCCACACACAACAATCTCGCGCACACACACAACAACCACGCGCCCACACACAACAATCTCGCGCACACACACAACAACCACGCGCACACACACAACAATCTCGCGCACACACACAACAACCACGGGCGCTCTGTGACACACGCGCGCACACGCGTCTCCATCTGTCCATGCTGGTCCGCGCGGGGGGCGGGACCGGGGTGGGGGGGGGTGATGTATGGGACGCGACGGCGTCTTGTGAATGAGAGCACACGCGGTGCGTGCGGAGCGGTTAGCGCGCTGCGAACCCGGCCACCTGAGTTCGATTCCGGCTCACGGTACTGGACCTACCCTAGGTCCACTCGGCCTCAAATGAGTATCTGGTGTGGTGTGTAAACATCGTTCACTGGGAAGACAAAGGCGGTCGCGCGTGGTGCTGGCCACCCACCATGTCGTGTACCCTTCCGGCCTTCATAGATGCTCGCTAAACAGAACTTGCCCGACATTATGTTGAAGGCTATAATACTGGGGGATCGCTATCTGTGTGTATATGTGTGTGTGTGAATGTGCGGGTGTGTGGTCTCCATTCAAATTCACTCAAAATCCTCTTAGCGAGAGCAAATGTTTAAGTTGTGATCAGTGACAGTTGCAGGCGACCCTTTGTGAGGTGAGGACCGCTCGCGCGAGTCGACAAGCGTCTCTCTGTGGGGGGGGGGGGGGGGGGTCGTGTTCACGTGCGTATAGCTACGCACGTGAACACGAGTGTGGGGGAGGGTGCGTGTGATACATGTGCACGTGGACGCGTTTGTACATTGTAAAGCATAGCGTGCACACGTGTGCGCATAAAGCGAAGTGCGCGTGATTCTTGCAAGGATGCAAGTGCCTGTCTGGGTAAGTGTACACGAGTGTGAACTTGCCCCAACAGTCTGCTAAAGGCTATACAGGGGAGCGAGCTTTTGTCTCTGTACAAGCTCGTCTGTGAATGAGTGTGTATGTCGTAATAGGTGCTCGCTAATTACCATGTCCCCTGCACGTCGTGTGGGACACCCCAATGATGGGTTTGTCTCTGTTAAGTTATATCGGGGGAGCGGTGGCGCAGTGGTTAGCGCACTGCGCAATGAACACCGGTTCTCTGAACTTCGATTCCCGGCCGCGGCCAACATCAGCGGCGAGTAACATCTGAAACCCAAGCCCGCGCTGACTGGCGTGGTGAAGTATGGTCAAACAAAACCGCCCGTCGCTCGGAGGCCTTGAACGAGGAGTGGATTGACATGGGACGTAAAAAAATAGGGAAATGATCCCTCGCCCCCCACCCCCCCATCACCCGCCTCGCGATCCAATACACGATACATGATCACGATTCGATAATGGATTATTATATTGAAAAAGTTATGGTAAAATTGACATACGTTTCTGCAGGAATCGGGACAGCCAATCGCATTCGCCCCTCTCTCGCAGTGTGCGATGACAGCCAATCAGAGGCGTCGAGTCAAAGCGACACCGCGGCAACTGAAGATCCCCCCTCGGGCGAGCGGCTCCACCCCCTCTCACTCCCTTCACCTCGCTCCCTCTCCACCCCTCTCTCTCTCTCTCTTCATCCCTCTCTCTCCCTCTCTCTCCATCTCTCTCCCACTCCACCCCTCTCTCGTATCACTTACCCTCCATCTCCCTGGCTCTACATCTCTGTATCTCTCTCTCGATCTTCCTCTCGCCATCTCCCTCTTTTCCCTCTCCCGCCCTCCCCTCTCGCTGTCTATGCGGCACTTTAGTGGGGGAGGGGGAGGCGGAGGAGAGGCGCGGGTGGGGGTGGAACGGGAGGGGGGGGGGCTCTGTGTGTGGGGGGAGCAAGGATGAGATTTAGAATCTTTTGTCCCCAAACAGGATTTAAAATCAGTGACAATAACCGTGTCAAGGAGTCAGGTCGGCAACCCCCCTCTCTGCCCTCTCCTCTTCTCCCCGCTCCACCCCCTTCCCCCCCTCTCGCTCCCTCCACCCCCCCGCCGCCCTTTCCCCCGACCACCTTCATTCACGACCCGAGCGCGAGGTCACGAGAGTTGGGGGTCACGGGAGTTGGGGTCACGCGGGTTGGAAGTCAAGGGGGGTCGCGGTAATGGGACACCTCCAGCTACGAGTGGATGTCATGCGCGCGCGCACCTGGCAGGTGTTGATGCCAACCGTCTGCGTGTGGGGAGCGGCAGTGGAGCAGTCAGCGCGCTGCGCTACGAACCCACGCACCCAAAGACAAAGATCCCCCGTATAACCTGAACAGACTAGTGGAGCGAGTACTGTTAGCGGGCACCCATGAAGGCCAGAACGGCACAGGAAGGAGTGGGTGGTCAGCACCACGCCCGGTCGCCTTTGTCTCCCGAGTGGCGATGTTTACATACAGCACCAGTTGCTCAATTGAAGCTGAGTCGACCTAGGAGAGGCCCAGGACCGTGAACGGTAATCGAACTCGGGTCGCCGGGTTCGGAGTGCAGAGCGCTAACCGCTACACTACCGCTCCCCATAACACACACACACTGCACACATACACCCTGCACACACACACCCTGCACACACACACCCTGCACACACACACACACCCTGCACACACATACACACCTTGCACACAGACACACCCTGCACACACACACCCTGCACACACACACACCCTGCACACACATCACACACAACCCTGCACACACACACACCCTGCACACACACACCCTGCTCACACCCTGCACACACACACCCTGCACACACACACACCTTACACACACATCCTGCACACACACACCCTGCACACACACACACCCACTGCACACTCACACACCCTGCACACACACACACCCTGCACACACACACCCTGCACACACCCCTGCACCACACACACACACACCCTGCTCCCACACACACCCTGCACACACACACCCTGTACACACTTACACCCTACACACACTCACCCTACACACACACACTGCACACCCTGCACACACACACAGCCTACACACACACACACCCTGCACACAGACACACCCTGCACACACACACACCCTACACACACACAGCACACCCTGCACACACACACACACACACACCCTGCTCCCACACACACCCTGCACACACACACCCTGTACACACTTACACCCTACACACACTCACCCTACACACACACACACTGCACACCCTGCACACACACACAGCCTACACACACACACACCCTGCACACAGACACACCCTGCACAGCACCACACACACCCTACACACACACAGCACACCCTGCACACACACCACACCCTGCACACACACAGCCTACACACACACACCCTGCACACACACTCTCACGTACGACTAAGGCAGCCCCGCTAATTCGCGACACGCGCATGCAGTGGGGAGACCGGGCGTAGTGGGGGGGGGGGTGCAGATGGGGGCTGAAGGGAGACGGGGAGAGGGGGGTTACTGCTGGACGGCGCGGGGCCCCCGGGCGAGGGGACCGTGTCGCCGCCGGGGTCCCCCTCTCCACGGGATCTTCTGGGCCCCTTAAACCCCCCCCCACAGCCCCCTCCCCACCCCCCACAGCCCCCCTCCTCCCCACCTCCCACATTCCCCCCCCCTCCCCGCCCCCCACAACCCCCCCCTCCCCACCCCCCACAGCCCCCTCCTCCCCACCCCCCACATTCCCCCCCTCCCCGCCCCCCACAACCCCCCCCCTCCCACAACCCCCCCCTCCCCGCCCCCCACAACCACCCCCCCTCCCCACCCCCCACAGCCCCCTCCTCCCCATCCCCCACATTCCCCCCCTCCCCGCCCCCCACAACCCCCCCCTCCCCACCCCCCCACAGCCCCCCCCTCCCCACCCCCCACAGCCCCCACAGCCCCCCCCTCCCCCACCCCTCACAGCCCCCCCTCCCCACCCCCCACAGCCCCCCCCTCCCCACCCCCCACAGCCCCCCCCCTCCCCACCCCCCACAGCCCCCCCCTCCCCACCCCCACAGCCCCCCCTCCCCACCCTCCACAACCCCCTCCTCCCCGCCCCCCCGCAGCCCCCCCCCTCCCCACCCCCTCACAGCCCCCCCTCCCCCACCCCCCACAGCCCCCCCCCCTCCCCACCCCCCACAGCTCCCCCCTCCCCACCCCTCACAGCCCCCCCTCCCCACCCCCCACAGCCCCCCCCGCCCCCCAAGCAACACGCGCAGGTCGCGTGGAGCCGCCGCCTCTGACGCTTTAATGAGATGGGGGAGCGAGGCGCGACGCGACGCGACCCCCCGCGGAGACAATGGCAGCCCCCCCCACCTCACCCCTCCGACTTTACCACGACAGCACCACAATCAACAACCACCACCACCACAACAACTACCAACAACAAACAGCAGCGATACTAACGTCACCTGCAACACCACGGACCATCACCACCACCTCCGCCAGCAACAACCACCACCACTACAAACAAGACAACGATCCCCGTATAGCATGAACAGACTGCAGGGGCAAGTGCTGCTAGCGAGTAGCAGCACCCATGAGGGCCGCCACTGTGGCAGGCGAGGGGTGGGTAGGCAGCACGCCGCATCAGGAGGTACTCGCGTAGGGCTGAGTCGACCTTCTTGGCGGCCCAGGGTCTGTTCAGATATTCGTCACCGACTTTGACAGTGAGCGGGAATTGAACTCGGCTCGTGGGGTTGGGAGCGCAGCGCGCAAACCACCACTACACTGTCGCTCCCCACACAACAACTACCACCACAAACACCACCAACTCTCACAACCACCAACAGCGACACAAATAATAGTATGAACACCGCCACCACGTCAATATTTTATTTTGAAGGCGAAACTGCAAATACATTTTACAATCACAAACGTCATAATGTTATTAATCCACTGGTGGATGAAGGCCACCGCGTGCACGCCGTGTCGACGATGGGAGTTGTTTGGCCGGAATCAAGAATCGCTCGCCACTGAAGTGAGGCGTCGAATTGAGGTCGCCTGGTTTTTGAATCGCGGTGCGCTAACCACTGCGCCACCACTCCACCCTACACAACCAAACCCCCACCAAATAAACAGTTAACCAATCATTGATTTTAAAATAATAACTTTGACTCCAACGGGAAAATCAGCGAGGCTTCCTGAAAACAATAAATCATCTTATTATTAAGAAATTGTCCAAACGTGCCATGACAGGACCCTCCTGCCAACGAGTCTTGAGACTCAGTGATACTTGCGGGGGTAATTGTGACATATCTCGCCAGAAGCTTAGCTTGGGTTGAGCCGGATAGTGCTTGAATGGGTAACCGTCATGCATAACAGGTTGCTATAGGCTGGGGCGTGTCTCACGTTGTGAGCGGCAGATGGGAGCGCAACAACATCAAATCGTTGTACTGTACTTATAGCCGCGTCTACGTTCCCAGCCTTCACCGACCCGCACTGACCATCGTGGATGAGGCACGATTCAAATGACCCCTTCGCGACGAGTTGTGTCGTGGGGTGGCCCCTCATCCAGCAGTGGATTGACAGAGGAGCGGCACTTCTCAGTGTCAGACCCTCCTGCAAGCGAGTCTCGAGACTCGCCGAGGCTCCGCTGAATCCATTGCTCACACGCTGGTTCCACGACGTCAATGGCGCTTGGGCAGGAGGCGTGCCGCTCGGATGGGACGACGGCTGATGGCGAAGCCTCGTGGCGGAGCTGCAGCACAAAGGAGGGAGACGGCGCTCTGAGATGAGCTCGTGTGCGGGTATCAGGTGGATTGTGACGTCGCAGGAGCAGCGGCAACAGCATCGCCGTCATCATCATCATCGGCATCATCCCGAGCAGCATCAGCAGGGGCGTCGTGCAGTGCGGGTTACCGCCGCTAAGTGGGGGGTGTTGGTGGAGCGGGGGGGGGGGGTGTCACAGCGGGCCCCCGCCCTCCCGTGCCGCTGGGGTCATTAAGCGACGGGGTCATTAAAGCAGGACCCTCGAAAGTCGCGCTGTTGTGTAAACTCTTCGGAGAGAGACACAATGCTCCCCTTGTCACAGTGCAGGGCTGGATGGGGGGGGGGGGGCGAGTGGGGGGGGGGGGCTAAGGGGGGCCGCATGGGTGGCTAAGTATGGTGGTGGAGGGGGTGGGCGACTCGGAGGGAACCTCCTAAAAAACTAAAAAAGGAGAATCGCTGCCCCCGCCTCCCCGACCCCACTCACCGGGGTCTGAATGCCTCCCCGAGCCAAGCGCTGACATCTGTTCCAAACGGGGACCCCGAGAGTAGCGAGGAATATATTAGCGGCAGCGCTACGGGCAGACGATACCAACTACTTCCACGCCAACTCCTCGTTACACTCACTCCTTACACCGACACAAAGATAAAGATCCCCCGTGTAGGCTTGACAGACTGTTGGGGCAAGTGCTGTTCGCGAGCACCTCTGCAAGTCAGCACGGCACACGAGGGGGTGGGTGGCCAGCACCACGCCAGACCGCCTTTGTCTCCCCAGTGGCGATGGTTGCACATAGCACCAGGTACTCATTGGAGGTTGAGTCGACCTAGGGGAGGCCCAGGACCGGTTCCGATCATCGTCACTGGTGTTAGCCATGAGCGTAAATCGAACTCGGGTCGTCGGGTTCGTAGCACAGTGCGCTAACCACTGCGCCACCGCTCCCCACGCATCAACACACGAACTTTAGCGACAGATTATTTGGTGGTACCACTCTGCCTCTCTATTTGCTGTGAAGAAGGACGGAAATGTAGCCTCTGTTATGAATTTGTTTTAAGGACACACTGTGTTATTGACGAATAGGGTCGAGTTTTAATTGACTGCAGCAACAGCGTTATACAGCCCCCTCCATACACGGACAGCTGATACTAACGTAGCTGCACACAAATACACAGCACACTGACGCTCAACACTCCACAGTGATATCACCCTACAGCCAACATACTTACAGCCAACACACAGCCAACACACAGCCAACACACAGCCACACACTCACAGCCAACACACAGCCAACACACTAACAGCCAACACACAGCCAACACACAGCCTACACACAGCCTACACGCTTACAATACACAGCCAACACACAGCCCACACACTTACAACACACAGCCAACACACAGCCAACACACAGCCAACACAGCCAACACACAGCCTACACACAGCCTACACAGCCAACACACAGCCAACACGTATACAATAGCAAGAGCGCAAAATAGCCTGCAGAACAGCAACAGACACTCTCGACATTCACACCCAACGCCCCAGGACGAACTCTGCTGCACCATCACCTTGTCCTGACTCAATGGGAATCACCGCGTGGCTGCTGCTGCTGCCGGCTTCCCACTCCTCGTCTGTGGTTCCTCCTCCTGGTGCCTCTGAGTCGTTCTCTCTCTCTCCCTCTCTCTTGGAGAGCGATTTCATTGTTCGTTACTTAGGTCTCTATATATTCAGGTGCTTTCGTCCAATGATTGAGTGTTTATGCATGCAGGAGGAAACCGGAGCACCCTGGAGAAAACCCACGCGTGCGAGGGGGCAACACACTATCCCACACAGAAGGGACAGCCCTCACCTCGCCCCACCACGTCTCTGGTCTCATGGTCAGCGCTGATTCAGGGTCACAAGGTCACACTGGCGGACCCTTGACCCCCGAGAGGCCACGAGTGCCGCTGCCGCTGCTGCTGCTGCTTGGTGGAGGGCCGCTTTGTCCCCAACATCTCTCGCCTCCTGACTTCCTCCTCCTGCTCTCCGAGACCTCCTTCCACCGCCTTCGCCACCACAATGCCCACTCGGGTCTCTTCACCGTGGCACGCATTGTCCTTGACCGGCGTTGTTACTGTGAAGGGCCCAGCGCTCGAAACGTTCACTTCTTTGTGCCCTTCTGTGCGACGCGGGCTGAGTGGCCAATTGTTGCGCTGATTGAGAGGTCGTTGGTGGTGGTGGTTGTTGTTGTCCCGCTGTTTGTTACAATCGATTTCAATTGATCAATGTGCGTGTGTGCGGTACGAATAGTGGTAGTGGTGGCGGTGGTGGGGTTGAATTGTGGCAGTTGTGGTAGTGGTGGTGTTGGATTGTGGTGGTATCGAATTGTGGTGGTTGTGGTGTTGAATTGTGGTGGTGATGATGGTGGTGTTGGATTGTGGTAGTGTTGAATTATGGTGGTTGTGGTGTTGAATTGTAGTGGTTGTGGTATTAAATTGTGGTGGTAGTGGTGATGGTGATTATAGAGACACCGCCGTGCGGCAGGGCGTCGCTTGTTGCAGATGTTCACGGTTCAAATTCAGCGGCCACCCTGGTTATGACTGCGGGTGTAGCAACCGTAACACAATAGAACACGCGCCGTCTACGTCGCAGTGGAAGTTAGAGATCTCAGTGGCGGCGTCCTGCAAGAGCAGGCCGTTGTGAGCCGGCGTCACGGAAAGAATTTGACAAATTTCCCGCAAAGCGACCCATCTACAAGTTGAGTCACAGCCACTCACCTGCAAGTTGACTCACAGCCACTCACCTGCAAGTTGACTCACAGCCACTCAAGTTGTCTCACAGCCACTCACCTGCAAGTTGACTCACAGCCACTCACCTGCGAGTTGACTCACAGCCACTCAAGTTGACTCACAGCCACTCACCTCAAGTTGACTCACAGCCACTCACCTGCAAGTTGACTCACAGCCACTCAAGTTGACTCACAGCCACTCACCTGCGAGTTGTCTCACAGCCACTCACCTGGAGGTTGACTCACAGCCACTCACCTGCGAGTTGACTCACAGCCACTCACCTGCGAGTTGACTCACAGCCACTCAAGTTGACTCACAGCCACTCACCTGCGAGTTGACTCACAGCCACTCACCTGCGAGTTGACTCACAGCCACTCACCTGCGAGTTGACTCACAGCCACTCAAGTTGTCTCACAGCCACTCACCTCAAGTTGACTCACAGCCACTCACCTGCGAGTTGACTCACAGCCACTCACCTGCGAGTTGACTCACAGCCACTCAAGTTGTCTCACAGCCACTCACCTCAAGTTGACTCACAGCCACTCACCTGCGAGTTGACTCACAGCCACTCAAGTTGTCTCACAGCCACTCACCTGCGAGTTGACTCACAGCCACTCACCTGCGAGTTGACTCACAGCCACTCAAGTTGTCTCACAGCCACTCACCTCAAGTTGACTCACAGCCACTCACCCGCGAGTTGACTCACAGCCACTCAAGTTGACTCACAGCCACTCACCTGCGAGTTGACTCACAGCCACTCAAGTTGTCTCACAGCCACTCACCTCAAGTTGACTCAAAGTGAGTCACCTGGAGGGTGCGGAGGGAACATCGTCCCCATTCTTCTGCTCAACCTCGGCAGGACCCTCATGACAAAAAGAGTCATGAGACTCACTGAGACTTTCCTGGATAAACAAGCGTGGTGATAACAACAACAACGGTGGTCGCGATGAAAGGGGTTTAGGTGGATTTCGTATTGATGGTAAGATTGTGGTGGTGCTGGTGACTGCAGTGGTGTTGATAGTGACGAATGTGGTGGTGGTGGTGGTGATTTTTGGTGATGTCACCCTCCTGTCTGTAGCTGCGTCGGTTGTTATTGTATTTGTTGATATTATGCGTGTTGATGTTGTGGTCGTTGATATTGTGGTTGATGTTGTGGTTGATGTTGTGGTGGTGGTGTGCTACAGCGAGTGTAACATTTGGCAATGGCTCGTGTTCGTGCAGTGCTTTGTTGTTGTTGTTGTCCTGATTGCTGTTTGCTTGCGTTGCTGTACTTGTTGTTGTTGTGCTCTCCACCACCCTCCCCCACTCCCCGACCTCCGGCGCCTCTTGGCCACGCTCCTGCACCGCAATAGGAGGTGGTTGTCATTGTGGTTGTAGTGGTGTTCGTTGTGGTTCTTCGCCCCCCCCTCCCAACGAAGCACCCCCATTACTCTGACTGTCTCCCTCCCCCCCTTGCCCCACTCCCCCACCCCAAATAGCAGTGTGGTCGTTGTTGTGGTTATTGTGGTTGTTGTGATGGTTTTGGTATCGCTCGTGGTCGGTCGCTGTTGTGCCCCCCCCCCATCCCCCGCCCCTCCCCCCACCCCCGGGGGCCCCGCTCCCCCCACCACAAAAGCCGCCTCCCTGCACCGCTTGGGCATTGAGACTCTGGGGCTCATAAAGCGATAAACGCGAGACGCGCATTGAGACGCGCTTTGTCAGCCACCGGGCAAGAAACGCGAAATCCATGAAAGGAAAATAATGGGATCGCGACGAGCGCGGGGGTTAAAAGTTAAAGGGGTTTTAACAAAAAAATAATGGGGCCTGACACACACGCACACACATACGCGAGATAAAGATCCCCCGTATAGCCTTAACAGACTGTTGGGGCAAGTGCTGTTAGCGAGCACCTATGAAGGCCCGCACGGCACACGAGGGGGTGGATGGCCAGCACCACGCCTTTGTCTCCCGAGTGGCGATGTTTACACACCGCACCAAGTACTTATTTGAGGCTGAGTCGACTTAGGAGAGGCTCAGGACCGGTTCAAACACTCGTCTCTGGTGTTGGCCGTGAGCGGGAATCGAACTCGGATAGATGGGTTCGTAGCGCAGTGCGCTAACCGCTCCACTACCGCTCCAGTGTATGCGCGTGTGTGTAGCTAACCGCGACACACACACGCATACACACAAAGACACACACACACACCCATACACACACGTAAACGCGCCCAATCACTCGTTCAGCCCAAGGGGCCGAATAATCATCATCATCAGAAACAGAAAAAACCGAAATCAAAGTTGAAGTGATTTCCTGCTCGAATGAGTATTGGAGGCATCGCTCCTTCCCTCGATGTCCACAGCCCTACAGAGCCAGTTGTGGAAAGTCACCGTTACTATGATGGCGCGAGGGGTAGTTAAGGGGGGGGCGAGTATGTCCATAAGATAACGCCTGTTGACTTGCCCACAAATTGGTACTCATTTTATCGACGCTCGAAAGGATGATTATAGCAGTAGCACCCAGAGTGCCATAGACTCACACAGAGACCCATAGACTCACACAGACACCCAGACTCACACAGAGACCCATAGACTCACACAGAGACCCATAGACTCACACAGAGACCCATAGACTCACACAGAGACCCACAGTCTCGCAGTGGACACGAGCTGACGATGCATTCCACTGTTTGTCACGCTGAGCCGTGGTCTCATTTGGGAAATTGTTTTATTCTCCATTTTGGAGAGGGTTGACTGCACCTGCTTGGTCAGATCGTACACGATGTAAGGTAGCCCATTGCTTGCGGGGGTGGGGGGAGCATTGCTCTCACTGGTGGCTGGGTGGAGGTGGTGGTGGTGGCACCGTTGGTGAGAGCTGTTGACGCAGCACGATGATCGCGGTCTCCCACGCGTCTCCGTTCCGTCTTCTACTCGCGCTCTGCTCCCATTGCTCAATTCGAGTTCATTTGTTTGTGTTGCTCTCGTCATCTTGGTGACCCCAGGTCGCTCCTTGCAGACGAGGCGCTACGCGGCAGGGTGTCTGTGAGCACACACGGGCTCTCACCTGGCGCTCGCCATGCCGGAGGTTGTTGAAGTTCCTGTCGATGGTAGCGGTCTTCACCGTGGTTGGTAGCGGATCGGAATAGAACGTCCCACCTACCTCCTGATGTTCACGCATCCTCTCAGTACCCTCCAACCACCGCTCTTAGACCCCCCCCCACCTCTCTACCCCCTGCTCACCCTCGACCTCTACCGCGACCTCGCCCCCCCCGCCCTCCTGGTCCCTTGGCCCCCGGGGCGATGTTGGGAAACGAAAATAAAAGCGAAGCTTGAGTGGGGGTCGCATCCTGCTGGGGTGACACACGCAAACAGCACCACCAACATCAGCACCACCATCATCATCATCATCAGCAGCATCATAATGAGCAGCAGGATCAGCAGGGTCGTCATAGACAACCACGACTGTGACCCAGGCACCCAGCCAAGCCGGAGTCTACCTCGTGGAGGCCCAGGTCCGGTTCGCATGTAGCGCAGTGCACACACCACTGCGCCACCGCTCCCCACGCTCATACACGTACAGACAGAAGTGTGCGGGTGTGTATACATATATAGCCTGGTGTATATATATACACAACCTGCAGGTGTATATATCGATATATATACAGCCTGCACGCACCTTTCTGTATGCTGAGTTTCTCATCATTTGCAGAAAATGCTGAAATACGTTGTCAAAGACAAATGCAAATACACCCCATATAGCTTTTACCATGATGTCGGGGCAAGTGCTGTAGGCGAACATCTATGTAGAACGGCACACGAGGGGGTGGGTGTCCAGCACCGCGCCCGGACGTCTTTGTCTCCCCAGTGGCCTGACTCATCTTGAGGCTGGCACACAACAACCGCCATTCGCCACTAAGTGGCGGTGACGTCACCGCGACGCTTGTGCCTGGCTATGTGCACCTTGAGGCCACGTGAAGTTGTCGAACGCCCGCTGGATGTGTGAACTCCTCACACAATCCATGCTGGTTAAACCCAGGATGGGTCGTAGGCAGGCCAGCCTAAATGTTTCTAACCGGCGAAGATGCTCCATTAGGGGGTCCACGTTTCGCAAGCGTAGGGAAGGGAGGGAATGACCGTGGCCGCGAACACAGCCCCTCTTTCTCACGCACAGGCGGTGTCGTGTTGAGGGAGAGCGAGAGAGAGTCTAAGTGTGTAGATATTTCGGCCATAATCTTCAAAGGGCCTCTGTCCTTGTGACCCGCGAAGGCGCGCCGCGTCCATTGAGCTCGGCCTCCGCTAATTGCTCCACAGAAGCGACACAAAAACCTCGCACTGTGCCTCTGACACGCGGGACGGTGGCGGGGGAGGGGGGGCTGGTGTGTGTGTGTGGGGGTTGGTGTGTTTGTGTTGGTGTGTGTGGGTTGGTGTGTGTGTGTGTGTGGGTTGGTGTGTGTGTGGAAGTTGGTGTGTGTGTGGGAGTTGGTGTGTGTGTGTGTGAGTTGGTGTGTGTGTGTGTGTGAGTTGGTGTGTGTGTGGGAGTTGGTGTGTGTGTGGGAGTTGGAGTGTGTGTGTGGATTGGTGTGTGTGTGTGTTGGTGTGTGTGTGTGTTGGTGTGTGTGTGGGGGTTGGTGAGTGTGGGGGTTGGTGTGTGTGGGGGTTGGTGTGTGTGGGAGTTGGTGTGTGGGAGCTGGTGTGTGTGTGTGTGAGTTGGTGTGTGTGTGTGAGTTGGTGTGTGTGTGTGTGGGGGGGTTGGTGTGTGTGTGTGTGGGGGGGTTGGTGTGTGTGTGTATGGGTTGGTGTGTGTGTGTATGGGAGTTGGTGTGTGTGTGTGGAAGGGGGGGGCAGCCCATCCTACACAGACAATGGGACTCATTGATGGGCGGGGTAGAGTCTCCAACTCATCGCTTGCTTCTCCACGGCAGTGACGCCTCTCTTTGCCCGATTCCTAAAACCCGTCACCCCCCCAGCCCCCCCTCAGCCCCCCCCCTCCTCTTCCCCCGCCCGCCCCGCCCCCTCCAATGCCTTGGAAACAAGAAAGGGGGCGGGCGTTATTAATGAGCTATGGAGGTTGTCTTGGCGATGGCATTGATTATATAATTATTTACGTGAGGCGTGCGCCACTGTCTGGGGTGGGAGGGAGGGGGTGGGACGAGGGGTGAGGGGCAGGAGGGGGGGGGGTAAAAACCCTCACTGGAATCCAGTGGAGAGAAGGAATCGGCTGGGTGGATCACTGCGTAGTGAGGGTGGCGACGACTCGGGGGGGGGGGGGGGCTCCGTCCAGCGGTGGATTGATCATGGCTGACGCTTGAAGCACTCAGGCGGAATGAAGGAATCGGCAGGGGAATGAAGGAATCGGCAGGGGAATGAAGAGCTCTGCCTGCAATGAGTGAACGCGTGACCCTGCGTGCTCGCAGCTGTGGGCACAGCTCGGGGTGGTGAGGCTCGGAGTCCCGGGGGTTACCTGCAGGCTGCATCGCGGCGTGAGGAGCTCAGATTCTTGAACGATCTGGAAGCAGTGCCATCGGTGAGCTCCTCCGGCAGGCAAAGGTTGCGTTGGCTGGGTCATCTATGAGTCTGTGTGAGTGTGTGTCTGTGTGTGTGTGTCTGTCTGTGTGTGTCTGTGTGTGTGTGTCTGTCTGTGTGTGTCTGTCTGTGTGTGTGTCTGTCTGTGTGTGTGTGTGTCTGTGTGTGTGTCTGTGTGTGTGTCTGTCTGTGTGTGTGGCTGTCTGTGTGTGTGTCTGTCTGTGTGTGTCTGTGTGTGTGTGTCTGTGTGTGTGTGTCTGTCTGTGTGTGTCTGTCTGTGTGAGTGTGTGTCTGTGTGTGTGTGTCTGTGTGTGTGTGTCTGTGTGTGTGTGTCTCTGTCTGTGTGTGTGTGTGTCTGTGTGTGTGTGTCTGTGTGTGTGTGTCTCTGTCTGTGTGTGTGTGTGTCTGTGTGTGTGTGTGTCTGTGTGTGTGTCTGTGTGTGTGTCTGTCTGTGTGTGTGTGTCTGTGTGTGTGTGTGTCTGTGTGTGTGTCTGTGTGTGTGTGTGTCTGTGTGTGGCTGTCAGTGTGTGTGTGTGTGTCTGTGTGTGGCTGTCTGTGTGTGTGTCTGTGTGTGTGTGTCTGTCTGTGTGTGTCTGTCTGTGTGTGTCTGTGTGTGTGTGTGTGTCTGTCTGTGTGTGTGTCTGTCTGTGTGTGTGTCTCCCACTGTTTTTTTCCTCTCCGCCTCCGTCCTCCACATTAGTCCGCTTCGCCGGGCGTCATCGGCGCGCGTGCACGCGCCCGGGAGGCGCCCCTCATTGATTCAGGGACCCCTCCCCCGCCAAACCCCGCCCCCTCCTCACCACCCTCGTCGACTCCCCTGAAAAGACGTCGCATCTGCCAGGCCGCTCCTGCCCCCCCCCCGCCTGCCCGGGGAGGAGCGGCGGGGAAGGGGTCGGAGGCGGAGGGGAAGGGGGGGGCGAGTTGGGAGGGTGGGGGGTACATAGCACCTGACTGAACACCCCCCCCCCCAATACATCACTCTTCATTCCTATAACGAGGAATTGTAGTATTTGTAATCGCACTTGCTTGCTCAGGGAAGCCTCACCGAGTCTCATGACTCTTCCTCAGGAGGGTCCTGCCGAGTCTTCGCAGTGTAGGGGGCCCGACAATGTACTGCTCCATCTAATCCCGATTGAGTAAGTTACAACGTCAAATACACAACGATCTGTGTCGTCATCATCGTCAGCCGTGATCAATCCACCTCTGGATGAATGAGAGCCTCCGCCAAATCGCCACCATCCCATTACGGTGCCGCGATACAGAAATTCACACAGCTCCTGCACACGAGCTATAGGGGTTATGTGTGTGTCTACGGGTCTCTGTGTGAGTCATAGGGTCTCTATGTGAGTCTATGGGACTCTGTGTTAGTCTATGGGTCTCTGTGTGAGTCTATGGGTGTCTGTGTGAGTCTATAGGTCTCTGTGATAGTCTATGGGTCTCTGCGCGAGTCTGTCTAGGAGCAGATGGTGGGAGGCTGTCCGGGCAGATTGTCGAGGTCGCCCGCGCGTCTTCACTGTGCAGCGGCAGTATCTGCAGCAGCTGCGGGATCTGCGGAGGGCGCGACGCGCTGCCAGGGAGAGGTGCGGTGGCGGTGCCGTCAGCGGCGTTTGTTTGCCATGGCCTCTTGATCTTGATTTGCGAACAACTTGACAATGATGCCGTGGGCTGAGGTCAGCAATACCTCAGTGGGGGGGGGGTCTATAAATGGATCACCTTGGACAGGGGCGATTTGGATTCATGGACAAAGTGAAACGGTTTCGCAGCTCAACGCACGCTCTGCACGGGAAGTGAGGAGTCTGGGTATTCCCCCAGCTATCTCTAACTTTCGATGCGCACGTGATTGACGTCGTGATGATGAACATCGTGATGATGAACGTCGTCAAGGTCGCTTTCATTTCTCTGAGCCGCTCAAGTCGAGACATTGGTTCGTGCTTATAATGTCCTCTCCCATCGACTCCCGTAATGCGCTGTGATCGGAAACTTCCACGAAGGTACTCTGTGGACTCCGGTCCGGTCCTCTAGCGACTCGAGTCCGTTGAATAATGCGGCGGCTCGAGTTCTAACCCGATTCCTCGTTCAGAACAAATCACGTCCTCTGCGTGCATCGCTTCCCTGGCTGCCGGTTACATTCATGTTAGAATGTCGCGGTCCCTCCTCCTCCTCCTGAATGAACTCGCACCCACCGATATTCTGGAGCTGCTGCTGCTGCTGATGGGCCTCCTCCGTTCCAATGAGAACTTTGAGGTCAGCGGCCCTGAAACTCCTCCTCTGCATCGTCAAAACAAAGCTCCAGTCGATGGGGCAGCGGATCTGTGGGCCTTCACTCTCGTGGTACTCAGACTGTGTGACGCTGTGGCCTTCACTCACGTGGTACTCAGACTGTGTGACTCTGTGGACCTTCACTCGCGTGTCATCCGGGGGGGCGAGGGGTCGTGATGGTCGCCACCCTGTAGGCGCCCACGTGGTGGTTTATTCGCGACTCGCTACTCGGTGTGGGGGACGCGCGGCGTGTGGCTGGGAGAGGGTTCTGGAGGTGACGGAGGACTGAGGACGAGATCGGTGATTGTCGAGGTGATGTGAGTGGAAGATCGGGGGAGGAGCCAGGCAGGTGATGGGAGGTGACGGGGTCGGGGTGATGGTGATTGATGGGGCAGGTTGATGATGCTGACGATGCGACTCGGGATGGAAGGGCGATGTTGATGGTGATGTTGATGGTGATGTTGATGGCCTGATGGAGAATGGTGATGTTGATGACTGATGGAGAATGGTGATGTTGATGGCGATGTTGATGGTGATGTTGATGGTGATGGGAGTGAGGGATGGGAAGGGTGTTGGGAGAGTGAAATGTGAGCTTGCGGTAAGGATGGAGGTCACGTTGTTGGGGGGCCCTAGGGTTGATGGGGGAAACAAATGGGATGTGGAGGGGGGTCAGGGTGATAGGGATGGGTGGGGAATGGTGATGGTGGGGGGTGGGTGGGGGGTGGTGGGGGCTTCGTGATGGGAGCGGAGTTTTGAAGTCGCGCTCCGCTCCTCATCACAAAATCCCCGCGCGTGTACCCCCCCCCCCCCTCGTCCCCCCCCCCCCTCGTCCCCCCCCCCGTCCCCCCCACGTCCCCCCCCCCCTCGTCCCCCCCCCCCTCGTCCCCCCCCCCTCGTCCCGCCCCCTCACCCCCCCCCCCTCGTCCACACCCCCTCGTCCCCACCCCCCACCCCCCATTACCCTCTCGCAGCCCCCCCCCCTCTTTAGCTTTCATTAAAAGAGGATTGGATGGCGCCCCCCACTCCTCCGCGACCAATCAATTCCACGCCGCGACATTTGTCTGCGGAGACAGCGGCGACACAGATCTTACTCAGGGCTCTCCGTCTCCCCCTGCCTCTCCCGGGGAGGCGGACCCCCCCCCCCCGCCCCCGTCTCTCGCCTCCTCCTCCCCATCTCCCCTCTCTTTCTCCACCCTACTTCTGTCCATCCCTCTCTGTCCATCTCGCTCGCCGTCCGCCTCTTTATGTCTGGATCGCTCCACTCCCTCACCCAGTCTCGCTCTCTTGGGCACTCCCCCCCTCCCTCTCTCTCTCTTCCCACCTTGCTCCCTCTCCCTCGTTCCTCTCTCGCCCTCCGCCCCCGAGGCGCGGTGCAGCTGCACCGCCTGCGCACTTCGATCGCTACGCCGCTGAATCTGCCACTGGGGGTTTGCGGGCGATGGTGCCACTGGGCGCATGGCTGGAGGCTGGCGCGAGAGGAGTTCTCTGGGGTTGATCTGGGATCGAGAATCCCCTCTGATCCCACCAACATCGAAGGGGATGAGCGGCATCCGATAGAGGATGGGGGGGGGGGGTCAGAGCCACCCCCCCGCCCGCCCGGCGTGCACAGCGGTGCCGATGAACGAGGGGGGGGGACGAGGGGGGGTAAGGAGGGAGAACTGGGATGGGATTGGGGGGCCAGGGGTGGGGAGCGGTGGGGTGGTGGGGTCTGGGGGGTTCCTTCCTACCGAGTTAATCCCAAAGTAATTGGGTTTCAGTCGCCCCGCGAGGCAGGGGTGGACGGTAAGAGGGGAGGGGGAGGGAGGTTCGTACCGCTCTGTTTGTGTCATATGAATGCAGAGACAGGACTTGCGCTTTAACAACATCAACAATAACATCAACAACAACATCAACAACAACAACATCAACAATAACAACAATGAACGCATGCATCGTGTGTATGTAGCGTCTTTCAGCATCAAGCGCTGTGTTGTTGTCTTTGTCTGTGTGTGTCGTTGTGGTGGGGAGCGGTCGTGTAGTGGTTAGCGCGCTGCGCTACGAACCCGGCGACCCGAGTTCGATTCCTGCTCACGGACAACATCGGTGACGATTATCTGAACCGGTCCTAGGCCTCCCGAAGGTTGACTCAGCTTAAAATCAGTACCTGGTGCGAAGTGTAAACATCGTGACTAGGGAGACAAAGGCGGCTGGGCTTGGTGTTAGCCACCCACCCCCTCGTGTGCTGTGGCGGCCTTCACAGGTGCTGCTCGCTAGCAGCACTTGCTCCTACTGTCTGTTTAGGCGATGTATGATGTGTCTTTATTAACGTGCATATGTGTGTGATCGGACTTGCCGAAGACCGGTACCAGCGGTGTCAAGATCGGCCTCTGTGGAGGAGGCTCTTGAACGACGCTACTGGGCAATTGGAGGTAGTCGCCCTCCACCAACTACGAAGGGTGGAGGAATGATGCTCACAACAAAGATTGGAGCACCGGGCGGATAAAGCGCAGCGAGTCGGCACAGTGGGGAGCACAGGTGACGCATCTGGCAGTCATCTCAGCCAGTCAACCCAGAGCACCTGGGTCTGTTCCGTGACCGCTTCCTGCCAGCGGCGAGCATTTCTCACTTCGTGTGGACTCAAAGTGCAACTAGCATGGCACAATCGCCGGGACGACGTCACCGCCACTCGTTGTGTGCCGAATAGCGGCTGCTGTTGATGTGCGTGCGGCTGTGTCCGTGCGTGTCTCGAGAGAGAGCCGGGTTCGAAGAATCTGATCGGAACCTCTGAACCAGCCCCGAACCAACACCGCCTCGGCTGCTTTCCAGCCTCTGTCTCTGCACCCGTCTGTCTCCCTCTCCCCTCCACTCCGCCTCTCTCTCACTCCCCCCTCCCTCTCTGCATCTCTCTCCATCTCTCCCTCCTCCCTCTCTGCATCTCTCTTTCTGTCTCTCTCCACCGCAGTCAAGTGGCGCGCGCCACGGGCCCGTCTCTCTCCGTGTCCACAAAGCGCGCATTGTGTGGACACGAGTGGCCATTAGCGCCGCGTGACGCGCGCCCGGACCGCGCATTCCTCTGAACTCCTCTCTCTCTCTCTTTAGCTCTCCCCGTCGCTCTCTAATTAGATCTCAGCCGAATCTCGCCAGGGGTAACAGACTTGTGCATTTCCTGCGGTGCCAGGGAGGATCTGCCCCACCAGTACTTACGCTGACATCGGCTCAAACCAATGTTCCGCCTTTTGGGGGAAATCTTCAGGAAACTGGGGGTGCCCTTCTACAACGGCAGCTTCGTATATGGGGTGGTAACTTACCTGGCTAACAAGCGCCGTGACCTCGCCAACTTCGCCTGTGCTCAGGCGAAGATGGCGGTGTACAGAACGAGGAAAAAGATGCTGCAAGGTGACACTGACGGCTGCTCTGTGGAGCTTCCAGTGTTCAGGGGCCTGCTCAAGGCGCGGCCCCGGCTGGAGCACGCGTACCACACACATGCCGGTGATGTGCACGTCTTCTTCGCACGCTAGGGAGCCGGACAAGCCCCTCTCTGTACCAGCGTGGACGGCACCCTCGTGTTCACCTTCTGAAGCGCTCGCTCGTCACCGTGGCGTGCGCGATGACCACCACCACCACAACCACCACCACGATCACCACTACCACCACCACCACAATCACCACCACCACGTGACTTTTCTTTCGTGTTATGCGCGCTGCATTTAGCGCCACAGCGCGTGGATTTTTAGCGATTATTCGTTTGTTTGCTGGTGACTTTGTGTATTTCATATCGGAATCGCGACCAGTGCTGTTGCTGCTGGCGGCAATAAAAGTTGTTTAAAAGTCAAAAGTCTCTTGACTTTCTCTCTCGTTCGCGTGCGTGCTCCTTGATTTGCCGTTCTTCTCGCCTCTCCTCCTGGACCCCCTTTGTGGCGCCATCTCCCCCTCGCCCCCCGTCCCCCTCGCCCCTCGCCCCCCACCACCCAGGCGCGTGTCCGGCACCCCCCCCCCCCCCCGTGCCATCAGACACGATGGGCAATGGTATCGGGGTAGGTTTGGTGTCAAGTTGATGTTGCTGGACGCGTTGGGAGCTCACGGGAGGAGGGGCGAGGGCGAGTCTCGCGTGTGTCGCCTCACCTGGAGCCCCACGGGGTTGGCGACTCCGAGGCGCCGAGTTCGTTCGCGGTGTCGGTGGGTGGCGCCTGCAGGAGGCGTCTGGTAGGAGGGAGCGGTGGTGCAGTGGTTAGCGCGCCATGAACCCGGCGACCAGAGTTCGATTCCGTCTCACGGTCAACACCGGTGACGACTATCTGAACCGGTCCTGGGCCCTCCCGTAGGTCGACTCAGCCTCAAATGAGTACCTGGTGTGGTGTGTAAATATCGTCGCTAGGGAGACAGACGGCCGGGCGTGGTGCCGGCTACCAACCACCCTCGCGTGCGGTGTCGGCCTTGACAAGTGTTCGCCAACAGCACTTGCCTCAACAGTCTGTTAAGGCTACGCGGGGGATCTTTATCTTTGTACATATGACAAGGATGGAGCGGGGGGGGGGGGCTGCGTGAGGACCTCGACGCTGTTGCTGCTGCTGCACGGAGGGGGAGGAGGGGGGGGGCATCGTCTTGTGTCTCCACTGCGTCTTGTGTCTCCACTGCGTCTTGTGTCTCCACAGCGGGTGGGGGGACGGGGAGCGGTTGAGGGTGGCCACACGCGAGTCGCCTGTCACTGTAGTGACACGCGCGAGAGAAGGATGGAGATTGACTCAGAGACAGCGAGAGGGGGACGTGGAGTCGAGGGCAAACGCAGACACAGACACGCAACGTCGGCCGTGAAGAAGCAGCAGCAGCGTTGGCCTGAAGAGGTGTCGTGTCTGAAGAGGTGTCGTGTCTGAAGAGGTGTCGTGTCTGAAGAGGTGTCGTGCCTGAAGAGGTGTCGTGTCTGTCGGGTAGGGTGGCCCGGTGGGGCTGCTCCTGCCGAGCGCCTGGCGGCTCTGCAGAGGGGTGACGCTCCCGAGAGTCCCGCTGCCGTGGAGATGGAGCGCTGGAATCGGATCGTCGTGTGTCGGTGCTGGCTGAATTGCTGCTTTTGCCGTTCCGTGAAGGTGCACGGCGAGGGCTGGGGCGGTGGGGGGGGGGAAGCCTTCATCCACCAGTGGGTAGATCATGGCTGATGGTGATAACGGTGATGCTGATGATGACACTCAGTCTCCGCCTCGCACCGCGTGCGTCGTCACAAGTGGGCACCCACGTGTCCGTGATTGTTGTTGTTGTTTGCGCCACTTCCTGTGTCTGCCCCCCCCCGCCTCTTGTCCCCCCTCCCTCGCCATGACCCCCCCCCCCGCGTCCCGTTCCCCTCTCCCCAATTCCAGTAAGGAGCGGTGGTGTCCTGCTGCACACGAAGCGAAGTGTTGCCCCGGGCTGGCTGAGGCTGCGTCTGTCTCTGTGTGTGTGTTGTTGTGTGTGTTGTTTTGTGTGTGGTCTGTGTTGTGTGTGTGTTGTTGTCTGTGTTGTGTGTGTTGTGTGTGTGTTGTGTGTGTGTTGTTGTGTGTGTGGTCTGTGTTGTGTGTGTTGTTGTGTGTGTGTGTTGTTGTGTGTCGTGTGTGTTTTGTGTGTGTCGTGTGTGTGTTGTGTGTGTTACTGTGTGTGTCGTGTGATTGTGTGCGGGGTCTAAATCTGTCTCTGTGTGTGTTGTTGTATGTGTTGTTGTTGTGTGTGTGTGTGTTGTCGTGTGTGTGCCTCTGTTGTTTTTGTGTGTCTGTGTGTTTGCAGGTTGATTTGGTGTGCGTGTCTTTGTGTGTCAATCTGCGTGTCCCTGTGTGTCTGTGTGTTTATTGGGGTGGGGAGCGGTCGTGCAGTGGTTAGCGCGCTGCGCTACAAAGCCAGGCGACCCGAAGTCGATTCCCGCTACGCGGCCGGGCGTGGTACTGGCCACCTACCCCCTCGTGTGCGGTGTCGGCCTTCATAGGTGCTCGCTAACAGCACTTGCCCCAGCAGTGTGTTATAGGCTACACGGGGGATCTTTGTCTATGTCAGTGTGTGTGGTTGTAGGGCGTCGGGCTGGATTCGTCGACTCGCTCGGCAGGGCGCGGCGCCTTTTGTCAACACTCCGTGCCCCCCGCGAGCGCTACCGCTGGCTGTCATGTCCTCAAATCATCACCACCACCACCACCACACAATGTCCATCATCGTTATCATCATTATCACCGCGCTGTCTCCATCATCATAACCACCACCACCACACACAATGTCCATCATTATTGTTATCATCATTATCACCGCGCTGTCTCCATCATCATCATCCTCTGTCCAACGTCACCATCACTATAACAGCCACAACAACAACAACTTCCGTTCGCCACTAAGTGTAGGTGAAGTCACCACGGCGATTGTGCCAGGCAAGGTGCATCTTGAGACCACGTGAAGTGTCGAAGGCTCGCTGACAGGAGGTCACGGGACAGACCCAGCAGGTGCCAGGGGTTGACTGACTGAGATTACCGGCAGATGCACCACCGACTGTGCTGCCCACTGTGCAAACTTGCTGCGTTTATTCGCCCGGCGTTCCGCTCGTTGTTGTGAGCGTCGCTCCTCCGCCCTCGGCGATTGTTGGCGGGCGACTGCCTCCAGCTGCCCAGCAGCGTCCTTCACGAGCCTCCTCCGCACTATGATTATACATTAACCATCATCGCACCCTAACCATCACTCTCATCATTATCCAATATACATCCTCATTCTTCTTGGTTCTTTCGGTAAAGTCACGTAGAATGGAAATAATAAAATAATAAAAATGAAACATAATAAAATAATTCTCACGACGTTTCGGCCACAACGCAAGCAGCCGTCCTCAGAGTCGTCTCGACAGACCTGTTGGTGGTTTTCACACCTGATGATGATTGCTTCTGTTGCAATCGAAATGTCGTGATAATTTTATTGTTTTATATTTTTTATAATTTTATTGTTTCCCTTTTACGTGACTTTACCGAAAAAATCAAGAATATGAATCCCTGCAGTCACGAAAGCTTTAAATCAAAATTGTAATGCTCGTTAACCTCCTCCGCCCTTTCCCCCAACACCTCTTGTTCAGTTCATCTGCAGCGCTCCAATCGCACATCGACGAGACAAGCTCGGGGGAAGGGGGGGTGGTGGTGGTGGTGGTGTCTGCTCGGCTGGTACGTTCCGTCAGAGTTTAGTAGGGAACTGAGTAAACGCTCTGAATTGTAATCCGCAGCCATTTTCTAATTTGCCCCGCACCCCACCTTCACATTAAACATACTGTACAGACAAACCTCGCTTAGCGCGACCCCGTAGAACGCTGATTCGTTATCGTGTTCACCGCTCCAGGAACGCATCGTGAGCGCCAAGCGAGGTCTGCCTGTATTTATATATTTTTTAAAAAATCCCATCACGACCTTCTAAAGAAAAAAATACGTTCATTATCTTAAGTCGATTATAAAATTAGCTTTTTATTGGACGTAAACTACATTACCATTCAGGGTGTATCCTCTGTTTTGTTCATTTTTTTTAAAAATGTAGTATATTTTATATATTTTGAGTGTTGGGAAATCGCGTATAATATGTATTGTTCATGCATAGAGCTCTCAGACCCCGCTATTGATGAGTTTAACATAAATATGTACTGACTGAGCGATGTGTTTATGTGATGCGTGTGTGTTGCATGTGTAACATGTGTCTGCATGTTACATACATGTATATATGTGACGCGTGTAGGATACGCGTGCGTTGTGTTTGTGCTGCGCGCTACGGCAGTGACTGAGGTTCTGCAGCCGTAACACACAGCCTGGGGGCGAGGGGGGTGAGTG
Source organism: Lampetra fluviatilis (assembly GCF_964198595.1). Taxonomy (NCBI): domain Eukaryota; kingdom Metazoa; phylum Chordata; class Hyperoartia; order Petromyzontiformes; family Petromyzontidae; genus Lampetra; species Lampetra fluviatilis. Next base: position 776,920 of record NC_136283.1, read on the forward strand.
AGGGGGGTGAGTGAGGGGGGTGAGTGAGGGGGGTGAGTAAGGGGGGTGAGTGAGGGGGGTGAGTGAGGGGGTCTGATGGGACGAGGCCGAGGAGGAGAATGGGGAGGAGGTAGGAGGGAGATGGGGAGGGGGGGGGCAGAGGGGGTCAGGGACCCCTGCGGCGTCCGTGTGGCCGAGTTCCCATCGCCCCCTTCTCCCCCCACCCCCCATCGCTCCTCTTATTGACAATGAACCCCTGAGTGCGACCGTGAGCCGGCTCCAGACCGTGGAGACCCACAGCGCGAGACGTCACTCACAGCGTCGGTGCACCAATCCAGTGATGAAGGTGAAGTCGCTTTACTTGTGAACGCGGCTGGGGGACCCACCGGCCCGCGAGCCAAACGCGGCCCGCGACTTCAAGTCGCAACGCCCCGCGGCCGCACGGAAGGCCAAACCCGCTTCGGAACGACCCGCAAGCGACGTCTCGATCTGCCACTGCAAGCAGCTTAGAAGCACTCATCCGGTACTGGAGGGTTTTTTTTTCTTCCAGGTGGCAACGCTGTTTTTGAAAATGTATTGCACCCGACCACAACGCATATCACTGCAAGACTCGTGATGGATTGCGTCGACAAGCGCGTCATTGTTCGGGTGGTTATCGGATATCACTGAGGTGTGTGAGAGTGTGGTAAGCGGTAGCGGAGCACTTAGCGTGCTGGCGTTACGAACCTGGCGATCCGGGTTTGATTCCTGCTCACAGACAATACCGTTGACGATTATTTGAACTGATTCTGGGCCTCCCCTAGGTTGACTCAGCCTCAAATTAATACCTGGTGTGATGTGCAAACAGACAAAGGCGGCCGGGCTTGGTGCTGGCCACCCACCCCCTCGTGTGCCGTGCCGGCCTTCGTAGGTGTTCGCTCACAGCACTTGCCCCAAAAGTCTGTTAATGCTATACGAGGGATCTTTGTCTTTGTGTCTCCTGCAATAGAACTGCCCCCTCCCCCCTCACACGCGCGTGCACGCGCACGCGATTTGACACGCGCCCCGCACGCGCTATTGTCCCGAGCGAGAGCGAGAGATCGATGCAGACGGAGGGAGTGAGAGAGGGGACAGCTCGGGGGGGAACAGGGGGAGGTGGGTGGAGAGGGGAGGGAGAGAGAGAGAGGGATGGGCGAGAGAGCGGAGAGAAATAGGAGATGGGGAGAGTTGGGAGATAAATGAGCCACAATACTTTGCTGATCTCGTCCAGGAGCATAAACCATCACGCGAACGCGGGTCATCCTCGCAGCAGCAGCAGCGGCGGCGTTTGACTCGCCGTCGAACAAAGACGGTCGCCGCATCGCTTGCAGATGCGCTTCTGCGGCCGTCTGGAACGCTCTTCCTTCCGATATCATGAAGCCACTGGAGCTGTGCACTTTTAAATCTAAATTGAAAACGAATTTCTTTAGAACTGCCTCTTGTGTTAAGTTTGTTGTCCTTGCCCCGCACCTCCGATTAGCGCGGTTGGCTACGTACAGTGCGAAAGAAGTTCAACATTCATACGTACAAGGGAAGCGTTGGCATAGAGATGGCAAAGAGAGACACACAGGGCGAGTCACATGGGGAGAGACGAGTAGAGATAGAGAGACGGCACGAGTGGACAACGAGCGCAAGGCGAGGATGGCAGAGGAGAGGGATGAGATGAGTGTGTGGGCAGGCGCTGGGTGGATTGTTACCCGCAGGGTCGTGGGAGATGGCGACGGCTTGGGGAGGCCTTCGTGCAGCAGTGGATTGATCACGGCTCATTGATGATGATGGTGACGATGACGAGCAAAGAGGGAAAGTTAGGAAAGAGTGGGGGGAGACGCGAACAGGAGAGAGTTGGAGAGAGATAGGAGAGTTGGGTGAGTGAGACAGAAACCCTTTGTCAATCCACTGCTGGATGAGGGTCTCCCCACGCCGCGCGGCTCGTGGGGGATTATTTGTCCATACTTCCCCACGCTGGTCACTGCGGGTTGGCGAAGCCTGGGAAGCGTCTACGTTGCACCACAGAGGTACAGTACAACGGCGGATTTGTCTGCACTGCTCGTTACTGCCCATGCACAACGTAATCTGAGTCGGAGAGAAATGAAGAGAGGGAGACGGGGAGAGCTCAGGGAGGAGGAGAGATGGGGAGAGGGAGACAGAGGAGAGGGAGGAGGGGCGGGCGGGGTAATAATCCCACCGCCCGCCCCTCCCCCTGACCCCCCGCCAGCCGCCCCAGGCCACAAACGAGGGCATTGGCCCCCCAATCCCCCCCCCGCCGCCCCCTGCACACCCTCTCCTGCGTGACCTGTGAGCGTGAACCACCACCACCACTACCGCCATCATCAGGACAACTTTAGCCGGCTGCCTGGCCACTCGCCCCACACCAAGCTCCCAGGGATTCTCGGCCGCAGCTATGCCCTCCCTTGGCTGCGCTTGCAAAATGCTGGAGCCCTCTAAAATAACATCTGTGCCCGTTTGAAACAGTGAGGCTGGGCCTGTCTTCACGAACCATCCCCGGTTCATTGTGTGAGGGGCTCACAAGATCTGGACACAGTCCCCTCGGTGAGCTCCTTCGACAGGCAAGAGCGCCTTGGCCCGCATGCCCAAGCAGCTTCTGTTTGGCCGAGTAGGGGGGGGGCTAAACGGGCACGTGCTAGAGAAGAGGTGGACTGATGCGCTACAGGAGGATGTGGAGCTGAGTGGACTTCCAGATGACCGGTACCAGCGGTGTCAAGATCGGCCTCTGTGGAGGAGGCTCGTGAAGGACGCGACACACACTCATACAAAGATCCCCGCCCGTATAGCCTTAACAGACTATTGGGGCAAATGCTGTTAGCGAGCACCTAATGAAGGCCAGAACAGCACACGAGGGGGTGGGTGGCCAGCACCACGCCCGGCCGCCTTTGTCTCTCGATCTCTCAAGCGACCTACAGGGAAGACTCAGAACCAGTTAGGGTACCGCTCGCCACTGATGTTATCCGTGACTATGAATCAAACTCGGGTCACCCGGTTCGCAAAGCGCAGTGCGGCTGATGGGATGCGTCAAGAATGCTTTTAAACAAAAATGTGGATGAACCCCATGGCAAGGAGGCGTCTTGCCATGGCTACGTAATGTGACGGGGGATTGAGTGCGGCCACTGGTGATCGGGCTATGGCCATCAACTCATTGCAATTGAGAACCCAACTTCACCACAACTCAGTCTTTGTCAATCTATGGGTCTCCGAGTATGTGGGTCTCTATGAGAGTCTATGGGTCTCCGAGTCTGTGGGTCTCTATGAGAGTCTATGGGTCTCCGAGTATGTGGGTGTCTATGGGAGTCTATGGGTCTCCGAGTATGTGGGTGTCTATGGGAGTCTATGGGTCTCTGAGTATGTGGGTCTCTATGAGAGTATATGGGTCTCCGAGTCTGTGGGTCTCGATGGGAGTCTGCTGATCTCCAAGGGAGTCTGTTGCTCTCTATGAGAGTGTGTGGGTCTCTATGAAAGTCTATGGATCTCTGGGAGTTTGTGGGCCTCTATTGGAGTCTATGGGTCTCTATCGGAGTCTGCGGGTCTCTGTGTGAGTCTATGGATCTCTGTGGAAGTCTATGGGTCTCTATGTGAGTCTGTGAGTCTATATGTGAGTCTATGGGTCTCTGTGTGAGTCTATGGGTCTATGTGTGAGTCTATGGGTCTCTGTGGGAGTCTATGGGTCTCTGTGGGAGTCTATGGGTCTCTGTGGAAGTCTATGGGTCTCTACGTGAGTCTATGGGTCTCTGTGTGAGTCTATGGGTCTCTGTGGGAGTCTATGGGTCTCTGTGTGAGTCTGTGGGTCCCTGTGTGAGTCTGTGGGTCTCTATGGGAGTCTGTGGGTCTCTATGGGAGTCTATGGGTCTCTGTGTGAGTCTATGGGTCTCTGTGTGAGTCTACGGGTCTCTGTGTGAGTCTGTGGGTCCCTGTGTGAGTCTGTGGGTCTCTATGGGAGTCTATGGGTCTCTGTGGGAGTCTATGGGTCTCTATTGGAGTCTGTGGGTCTCTGTGGGAGTCTATGGGTCTCTATGCGAGTCTATGGGTCTCTGTGTGAGTCTATGGGTCTCTCTTAGTTTATGGGTCTCTATGAGAGTCTATGGGTCTCTGTGGGAGTCTATGGGTCTCTGTGGGAGTCTATGGGTCTCTATGGGAGTCTATGGGTCTCTATGGGTCTCTGTGTGTCTCTGCGCGAGCCACTGGTGACCGGGCTGCCCAGCGGTGTCCAAATCAGCTCTCTGACCTTTGAGCCCCCCTAGCGACCTTAATGGATGAACACGTGACCGAACATTCGTTCTGTGTTTTTCTTATGACATTATTGTGTCGTCTATGTTGTACATAATGGTTCACGTAACTCCCTTGAACCACTAGAGGCCGCTACATACAGCGCTCATTTTCAAATAATCGCGACCGTGACTTTGACTCGCGAACCGTGCAGTGCGTGTTGTGGCGCTGTACATTGTGTGGGGCGGTGTGTGGGGCGGTGTGTGGGGCGGTGTGTGGGGCGGTGTGGCGGTGTGTGGGGGCGGTGTGTGGGGCATCGGTGTGGCGGTGTGTGGGGCGGTGTGTGGGGCGGTGTGTGGGGCGGTGTGTGGGGCGGTGTGTGGGGCGGTGTGTGGGGCGGTGTGTGGGGCGGTGTGTGGGGCATTGGTGCGGTGGGGCGGTGTGTGGGGCGGTGTGTGGGGCGGTGTGTGGGGCGGTGTGTGGGGCTGGTGTGTGGGGCATTGGTGCGGTGGGGCGGTGGGGCGGTGCGGTGGGGCGGTGCGGTGGGGCGGTGCGGTGGGGCGGTGCGGTGGGGCGGTGTGTGGGGCGGTGTGTGGGGCGGTGTGTGGGGCGGTGTGTGGGGCGGTGTGTGGGGCATTGGTGCGGTGGGGCGGTGCGGTGGGGCGGTGCGGTGGGGCGGTGCGGTGGGGCGGTGCGGTGGGGCGGTGCGGTGGGGCGGTGTGTGGGGCGGTGTGTGGGGCGGTGTGTGGGGCGGTGTGTGGGGCGGTGTGTGGGGCATTGGTGCGGTGGGGCGGTGTGTGGGGCGGTGTGTGGGGCGGTGTGTGGGGCGGTGTGTGGGGCGGTGTGTGGGGCCGGTGTGTGGGGCCGGTGTGTAGGGCCGGTGTGTGGGGCATTGGTACGGTGTGGCGGTGTGTGGGGCTGGTGTGTGGGGCTGGTGTGTGGGGCATTGGTGCGGTGGGGCGGTGTGTGGGGCGGTGTGTGGGGTGGTGTGTGGGGCGGTGTGTGGGGCATTGATGCGGTGTGGCGGTGTGTGGGGCGGTGTGTGGGGCGGTGTGTGGGGCATTGGTGCGGTGTGGCGTGCAATGTGGTGTAATGTGGAGCGTGCGGTGTTGATGTGGTGTGTATTGTGTGGGGTGTGTGGGGTGGTGTGTGGTGTAGTATGTATGGCGTAGTGTGTATGGTGTTGTGTGTGGTTGAGTGTGTATGGTGTGTGGTGTTGTGTGTATGGTGTAGTGTGTATGGTGTGTGGTGTAGTGTGTATGGTGTGTGGTGTTGTGTGTATGGTGTGTGGTGTTGTGTGTATTATGTGTGGTGTGTGGTGTGTATAGTGTGGTGTTGTGTGTGGTGTGTATAGTGTGGTGTGTGTAGTGTGTATAGTGTATAGTGTGTGGTGTGTATAGTGTGATGTGTGGTGTGTATAGTGTGGTGTGTGTAGTGTGTATAGTGTATAGTGTGTATAGTGTGTGGTGTGTATAGTGTGGTGTGTGTAGTGTGTGGAGTGTATAGTGTGATGTGTGGTGTAGCTTATGGGGCGACCTGCTCCCCGCGCTTTCAGCGTTGACCCTTGGATAACGTGGAGCCACGACTTTTTTGTGTAAAAATGTTTTTTTTATTTTTATTAATAATATAATTAATTCTTATTTGATCAGATAATAAAATACAGCATCAACATTCGGACACGCGTCATCGTCTAAACAAATGCTTCATCTTCGTGTAAAAATACAACTCTGAATCTTTACACACACACATAGATACACACACAAAGATCCCCCGTATAGCCTTAAAAGACTTTTGGGGCAAGTGCTGTTAGCGAGCACCTAATGAAGGCCGGCACGGCACACGAAAGGGTGGGTGGCCAGCACCAAGCCCGGCCGCCTTTGTCTCCCTAGTGGTGGTGTTTACACATTGCACCAGGCTATCGTTTGAGGCTCAGCCGACCTAGGGGAGGCACAGGACCCGGATGATCGGGTTCGTAGCGCAGCGCGCTAACCACTGCGCCAACACTCATACATACACACATACACATAGATACACACACACTGTTATAAACAGCTGGCCTTAATAGGTGCTCACCAACAGCACGTGCTCCAACCATCATACTCACACGTCACCTAATCTAAGGTGAAAGTGTGAACGTTTCGGCCGAGAAGTCTCTTTCAGGAATGTTTACACGTAAACATCGGGGCAGAGAGAGGAAGCGCCTGAGAGCGCCGGGGCGGTCACTGCTGTGCACGCTCCCACGCGGACACAAAGACAAAGATCCCCCGTACAACCTTAACAGACTATGTTGGGCAAGTGCTGTTAGCGAGCACCTATGAAGGCCGGCGTGGCACACGAGGGGGTGGGTGCCCAGCACCATGCCCGGCCGCCTTTGTCTCCTCAGTGCTGATTTTTTTACACCACATTAGGTACTAATTTAAAGGCTGAGTCGACTTAGGGGAGGCCCAGGACCGGTTCAGATAATAGTCACTGGGGTTGGTGGCCGTTAGTTGGGGGTTCGTGGCGCGGCGCGATAGCCGCAGCCACTACAATTTCTACACACACGCACACACGCGCACACACACACACGCGCGCACACACGCGCACACACACACACGCGCGCACACACGAACACACACACACGCGCGCACACACGAACACACACACGCGCACACACACACGCGCGCACACACGAACACACACACGCGCACACACACGCGCGTGCACGCGCGCGGCTCGGGCAGGCTCCGGGTAACGGGCGCTGACGCGTGGTTAATGCGGACAAATTGAGGCGGGCAGAGGAGGCGAAAAGGAGGAGGAGGAGAGAGGGCGTCGTGTTACTTCCAAGACTACGGGAGAGAGACAGCGAGAGAGAGAGAGCGCGAGAGAGATTGGGACTCGGGATGAGAGTGGAGTGACGGCTGGGAGAAGTCGGGATGGAGAGAGATGGATGGGAGGTCTGCATGGGGAGTGATCGAGGGATGGATGAGGACGAGAGAATGGGAGAAGGGGTGGAGGGGCGAGACGTGAAGTGATGGGGGGATGGATGCGGTGGGATGGATGCGGTGGGATGGATGGAGTTAGACGGATGGAGGGAGGTGGGTGGGGGTGTATTTTAGAAGGGGTTGTGTTGGGGGGGGTAGAGCGAATGATGGACGCGCGGGGGTTGGGGGGGGGGCTGGGGGAGGGGCCGAGGGGGGGGGGTCCCTTTGTGAATCTCGTTCTCAATGCTGATTGGTCACGCTCCCTCCGTGCCGCGCGCCGCCAACAAATTACTTTTTAACCTCCAACGCTCCCGGGCTCGCCACACAAAAGACTAAACGACCCCCCCCCTGCCGCCCCCCACCTCCACACACACAGCCCCCCCAGGCTCCCACCCTCTGATCCTCCACCCTCCCGCCCCCCTCCCCACACGTCTCTCATCTCCGATCCCCCAACTCTCACCCGCCCCACTCCCTCCCTGCCCCCCCCCCGCCCCCCGTCGGCTCGCCGAGAGAGAGCAAAGTGCGCGTGTGGAGAGGGCGAGGAGGTGCATCGCGAACTCGTCGCCGCGTCGCATCTCGATGAGAAAACACGCAGGGCACCTCGATGGAGGCATCGAGGCCGCGTGGGCTACCGCTCGCCCACGATGGACACTTTACATGGCACTGTGCTCGTGCCGGACGGCCATGGCCCTAAATAAAATAAATATACGTGTGTACAAAACAAATATTCCGACTCTCTCCGCGAGTCGCGGGTGAACACACTTCTAGCGCGTGTACAGACGTCTCCAGCAGTTCGCTTAGCACCGCGCGCGACGCATCGAGGAACGCGCTGTTTTAAGGCAATTACCGGCGACAGTGAATCAATGGAAGGACGGGCGAGGTATGGGCGACACGGACGAACGCCCGAGCGAAACGTTTAGTTTGGCAGAGACGAGGGCCTCCCCCAGCCCCCCTCCCCAGCTCTGCCTCTCAAAGAGAAGTTGGTTGAGTCTCTGTCAGGAGTCGAGTTCAGGAATGGGACCGCGTCCGCCCCGCGAGGACGTCCACCGGTGAAGACAGAGCGATGCGACGAGTCCCTCTGCAGGCGCCGCGCGGATTACTGCACCGCAGGATCGTGGCCGCTGGTGGCGTCGGTTTACGATGGGGGCGGGGCGGCGGGGGGTCTTCCTCATCCAGCAGTGGATTGACCAAAGCTGATGACGACGGTGGTGGTGGTGGTGACGACAGTTCAGGGGGGTCAGATGAATTCTAGAGCTCTTGCCATCGCCACTCGATGCTGCTGCTGTTGCAGCAGCTGAAACTGCTGCTGCTGCTGCAGGTGCCCGTGAGCATGATCGAGGCCTGGGGGGCCACAGAGAGGGCCCCCCGCCGGGGTCGCCCCAGGAGGGGCCGCGGCCGCCGCAGCTCCGTGCGACCCCGCGGAGGTCATCAGCTCGAAGTCGGCGAGCCGCAGAGTCTCGGTCAGCGCCCAGATGTAGTTGTAGGCGAAGCGCAGCGTCTCGATCTTGGTCAGCTTGGACGCGTCACCCCCGGTACCACTGCTGGAGCTGCTGCTGCTGCTGCTGGAGCTGCTGCTGGAGCTGCTGCTGCTGCTGCTGCTGGAGCTGCTGCTGATGCTGGAGCTGCTGATGGAGGCCAGGTCCTCCGCCTCGCCACCGCATGGCAGCACGCGGCGGAGCGCGTCCAGGGCGTCGTTGAGGTTGTGCATTCGGTTGCGCTCCCGATCGTTGGCCTTGATCCTCCGCGTCCTCTTCACGACCCCCGGAACCGCCGTGAGGCCGACTCCCACATCGCCTCCTCCCGCTCCGATCCCGCGCCTCCCCTTGCGCACTCTCGCCCTCCCGCGAGGCCGCGCGGCGCCCTCGCGATCGGACGTGAGCAGCCTCAGTGGCTCCGAGTCGCAGGCCAAGCTCGGAGAGCACGGGGAGAGTAGCCCGAGCGAGTCGTGCGGGGAGAGGCTCATCGAGCCCCCGCAGAGGCTGCTGCTGCTGCTGTCGTCGTCCGAGCCGCTGCCCAGGCTCGACTCTGCGCGCCCGTAGAGCTTCTCGTAGCCGAAGGTGATGGGAGACATCCTGGGGGAGAGGACGGGAGATGAGACGTGGGGTCAGCGGCGCGTGGCGGGGGCACAGGCAGGGATGAAGGTGCGTGGCTCGAGCGAGATCGCAGGGAGGGTTACGAGCAGAATCGCGGATAGCTCGAGGGAGAGAACATGAAGAGCGGAGCATGCATCTCGGAGGCAGGGATGGATCTGGGGCAGGGGCATTTGGCCGGGAGAGAAAAAGATCATGGGTAGAGGGGTCTCGATGGGGAATGGGGGTCATGAGAAGAGGGGTCGTGTGGGAAACAAGCGTTTCGAGATTTGGAAGAGGTCTCAGGGAGAGGTATGTGGAACGAAGTGTGTTGGGTGAGAGAGGTAAGGGGATTGCGGCATACGGAAATACGCCAGGGGTGAGCGATGCTGCGGCTGCAGTTTCTCAAGGTCAAGACGCAACCAGGAAGTGGACAGCAAGCGTCGTGGGAAGAGCGGACGAAAGGTGAGAGACAGCATCGCCTCTGGAGTCGAGATCGCGAGAGAAGAGAAGCAGAGAGAGAGAGACAGCGGAAGAGACCGCATCAGAGATCTGACATCACAGAGTTCGGAGACCACTACTGGATGGACTTGAGACAGCCGTGGGAAGTTACATAATGTCAACAACAACAAAACAGGGAGAGGGGTCTCACTGGGACAGGTGTCTCGCGAAGAGAGGGATTTCCTGAGTAGAGGAGAGGGGATCCCACGCACGTAGACGCCGGATCACAGAGCGCGTTGTCTCACTGGGCGAGAGGGCCACGGGGAGACAGAGAGACAGAGAGAGGTCCCGCATGGGAGACGTGGCTGTGAAGGCGGAGAGGGTCTCCACGGGACAGGGGTCTCGCCGCGTATCTCTCCTCACCTCGGTAGTTGTGCTGCTGCGGCGGCGCTCAAGACGGGGAGTTCAGTCACGTGGATCCAAGATCTCTTATCCTCCTCCGTCTCCTCCTCCTCTCTGTGCGGCACGCGACTCCAACGGGCGCCTTAAATACCCGGGGCGCGCGCACGCGAGGCGACAGCATTAGCAGCGGAATCACCGCCCACCCCCCACAGACCCCCCACCAAACCCCCCCCCTCCCGCCCGTCCGCTTCTGCCCATCACTCACAGTTCCAAAAACCCACGCCTCCACCCCCATCCCCCCCCACACTCCTCCTCCCCTACTCCCTGCCCCTCTTTACCCCCCGGCGCGCGCACGCGTGCGCGCGCCACTTCACACGTGCTCGCGGATAACTCATCCCCCCACTACCCCCCCCCTCCCCAACTCGCCACCATCCCCATGGGGTCCCCTTCTCCCCTCCGCAGCCCCTCCACTACCCAGGCCATCCCAATCCGTACCCCCCCCCCACACACCGCCCCCGCCCGATTCGCTCCCCGCTCACTCCCCCATGCACCCCCGTTGTGCCAAATGCTTTATCTTATCAGCATAATAATGTTAGCCTATTGTCGCAGTGCAGGGAGGCGGGGGGAGGGTGAGAGGGTGGGGCGGGGGGACGGGGGGGAGGGGCTGTCCGCCCCGCGCGTGTCTCTAATTAATGGAAGCGCGCGAGCCGCTCCGGGCATCGGGTTTGGGAGCGCGCGCCAAACAAAGCGCGCGACACGCTCTACTGCCTCCCTATGCCCCTCCCCTCCATCCCCCCGCTCACCCCTCCCTCTACCCACTTCTCCCCCCCCCCCCCACATATGTACGCTCACCCCCGAAAACGTCTTCCCAATGCCCTCCACCGCGGTCCATCCCGAGACAGAAATCTCTCCCCGAACCACACGAACCTGCCACCCTCTCCACTATCACCAGCGCCATCGTCATCAACAACCCCAAGAATACCACGACCACCATCATCATCACCAGCATCATCACCAGCATCATCACCAGCATCATCACCAGCATCATCACCATCATCATCACCAGCATCATCACCATCATCATCACCAGCATCATCACCAGCATCATCACCAGCATCATCACCATCATCATCACCAGCATCATCACCATCATCATCACCAGCATCATCACCAGCATCATCACCAGCATCATCACCATCATCATCACCAGCATCATCACCATCATCATCACCAGCATCATCACCAGCATCATCACCAGCATCATCACCATCATCATCACCAGCATCATCACCAGCATCATCACCAGCATCATCACCAGCATTATCACCATCATCATCACCAGCATCATCACCAGCATCATCACCAGCATCATCACCATCATCATCACCAGCATCATCACCATCATCATCACCAGCATCATCACCAGCATCATCACCATCATCATCACCATCATCATCACCAGCATCATCACCAGCATCATCACCAGCATCATCACCATCATCATCACCAGCATTATCACCAGCATCATCACCAGCATCATCACCAGCATCATCACCAGCATCATCACCATCATCATCACCAGCATCATCACCATCATCATCACCAGCATCATCACCAGCATCATCACCAGCATCATCACCATCATCATCACCAGCATCATCACCATCATCATCACCAGCATCATCACCATCATCATCACCAGCATCATCACCAGCATCATCACCAGCATCATCACCAGCATCATCACCAGCATCATCACCATCATCATCACCATCATCACCACCAGCAGTGGCACAGCGCCATCATCACACCCTATGTCGAGTACTCCACCATCATCAGCATCCCAACCAGCAGCAGCAGCAGCCGAACCGCTTCCCCTTCACCACCGCAATCATCATCATCGTAACTATTACCACCACCACCACCTACACCACCGCTTCTTGTAAACTACTGTTATCATCACCACCATCACCGCTATCATGAGCAACACGATCACCGCCACCCTGACCACTTCCACCCCTACCACCACCACAATCATCATGATCAGTACCACCCTCGCCCCCTACCCCACTGCCTACTGAGATGCACGGCCCGATCCCAGCTGCCAAACCCAGCAGGCACGCAGTGCGCCGAATCCACGATTCCCCTTCTCCGAGTACTCGATGTCCTCCACGCGGAGGCCGATGCTGTGAGCGTGAGAGTTAGCGTCTGGGGTAGGGTGTGAAAAGGGTGGCGGAAGGGGTAGGGTGGGGGTAGGGATAGGGTGGGGGTAGGGGTGGGGTGGTGGTAGGGGTAGGGTGGGGGTAGGGGTAGGGTGGTGGTAGGGGTGGGGTGGTGGTAGGGGTAGGGTGGTGGTAGCGGTAGGGTGGTGGTAGGGGTAGGGTGGTGGTACGGGTAGGGTGGTGGTAGGGGTAGGGTGGTGGTAGGGGTAGGGTGGTGGTAGGGGTAGGGTGGTGGTACGGGTGGGGTGGTGGTACGGGTAGGGTGGTGGTAGGGGTAGGGTGGTGGTAGGGGTAGTGTGGTGGTAGGGGTGGGGTGGGGGTAGGGGTGGGGTGGAGGTAGGGGTAGGGTGGTGGTAGGGGTAGGGTGGTGGTACGGGTAGGGTGGTGGTAGGAGTAGGGTGGTGGTAGGGGTGGGGTGGTGGTAGGGGTGGGGTGGTGGTAGGGGTGGGGTGGTGGTAGGGGTAACGTGGTGGTAGGGGTGGGGTGGTGGTAGGGGTAGGGTGGAGGTAGGGGTAGGGTGGTGGTAGGGGTGGTGTGGGGGTAGGGGTAGGGTGGTGGTAGGGGTAGGGTGGTGGTAGGGGTAGGGTGGTGGTAGGGGTGGGGTGGAGGTAGGGGTAGGGTGGTGGTAGGGGTAGGGTGGTGGTAGGGGTGGAGTGGTGGTAGGGGTAGGGTGGAGGTAGGGGTGGGGTGGTGGTAGGGGTAGGGTGGGGGTAGGGGTAGGGTGGGGGTAGGGGTGGGGTGGTGGTAGGGGTAGGGTGGGGGTAGGGGTAGGGTGGTGGTAGGGGTGGGGTGGTGGTAGGGGTAGGGTGGTGGTAGGGGTAGGGTGGTGGTAGGGGTGGGGTGGTGGTAGGGGTAGGGTGGTGGTAGGGTGGTGGTAGGGGTGGGGTGGTGGTAGGGGTAGGGTGGTGGTAGGGGTGGGGTGGAGGTAGGGGTAGGGTGGTGGTAGGGGTAGGGTGGTGGTAGGGGTGGAGTGGTGGTAGGGGTAGGGTGGAGGTAGGGGTGGGGTGGTGGTAGGGGTAGGGTGGGGGTAGGGGTAGGGTGGGGGTAGGGGTGGGGTGGTGGTAGGGGTAGGGTGGGGGTAGGGGTAGGGTGGTGGTAGGGGTGGGATGGTGGTAGGGGTAGGGTGGTGGTAGGGGTAGGGTGGTGGTAGGGGTGGGGTGGTGGTAGGGGTAGGGTGGTGGTAGGGGTAGGGTGGTGGTAGGGGTGGGGTGGTGGTAGGGGTAGGGTGGTGGTAGGGGTGGAGTGGTGGTAGGGGTAGGGTGGAGGTAGGGTGGTGGTAGGGGTAGGGTGATGGTAGAGGTAGGGTTGTGGTAGGGGTAGGGTGGGGGTAGGGGTAGGGTGGTGGTAGGGGTAGGGTGGGGGTAGGGCTAGGGTGGTGGTAGGGGTAGGGGTAGGCTGGGGTGTTTAGGGTTCTATTGAGGGTTCAGGTTAAGTTCGCCGCTCGTGGAAGTTGAGTTCCTGCTCACTTGAGCACTGAGGCGCTGCGCATCTCCTGTTCACAGCCATACGCCTGTGCAGTAATTCCACATTCATATGGCGGGGGCGAGTCTATTCATTGGACAACTCTTTGTTGACTTACCAACAAAGCAATCCTGAATTTATCGACCTTATCGACCCCGGGCGCGGCGGCCTGAGGATGATGGGCTGAGCCGACCCCCAATCGAGATTTGAACTCGCATCCTTAAATTGCGAGCAGCGGGCAGCACTGCCGAGCTTAGCGTGAGGGTTCGAGTCCCGATTAAAGTTAAAGTCGGAGTTCGAGCTGTTACGATTCGGTATTGGGTTCACGTTTGAGTGAGGCTTGGGATTAGAGGTTCGGCTTGAAGTTAAGCTTGGAGTCAGGATGAATATCCGTGTTGGGATAAGCGGATTGAGGTTCGTTTTTGAACTCGGGTTAGTGTTAAACAATGAGAGGTACCCTGAATACCATCAGTGTTGTTCGGCGTTAGGGTGTGGGAGTGAGGGTTTGAGTCTGGTGATAGGAGTTATGCTGTTGGTTATAATCAGCGTTACAGTTATGGTTAAGGTTATTATTGTGGGTTAGAGTTGTGCATAGCGTTAGGGATATAATTTGCGTACTAGGGTTAGTTATGGTTCGTTGAGGTGAGATGTTAACTACCTCGCCTGGTATACATGCGGTCGCAGGTTCGACACCGAGCCTAACGCCTGTATATCTGGAGTTTCTGGTGTCTCTCTCCCCGTGGCCGCGTGGATTTTTCTCTGGGTCCTCCGGTTTTTCCCTCCACATTTAGAATCAACATCACGCATTTAGAGTATTTGACTGCTATAAATTTCCAACGTGATAAGCCACTTCGTTGAGCTATCATTTGTGGCCAGGTCGCTTTTGGAAAGAGCTACATAGCTCAGTGGGCCTTACTTGGTAAAAAAAAAAGAGTTTAGTTTCATCTGCTACTTTGAAAACTTGGCAGGACCCGCTTGAAAATTAGCCACGAGACCGACTCAGTGAGGCTTTCCTGGGTAGCCACGAGTGATAATAATTAAATAATACTCGTTAAAAGACCCTTCGAATGCGAGCTGCTGCTGGGGCAAGTGCTGTTAGAGAGCACCTAGTAATGCTCGCACAAGGGGGGCGATGTGGCCAGAATCACGCGTTACCACCTTTGTCTCGCCAGTTGCGATTTTACACACCGCACCAGGTACTCATTTGAGGCTGAGTCTACCTAGGGGAGGCCCGAGGCAGGTTCAGACAATGGTCACTGGTGTTAGCCGTGAGCGGGAATGTAGCTCGGGTCGCCGGGTTCGAAGCACATCGCGCTAACCGCTACACTACCGCTCCCCACACACCCGCATCACACCCACGTGGGCGTGATGCGGGTGCGCGAGACTCGAACGAGGCACGGATGCAGAAGGCGTCGCTGCGTGTGACCGGCCCCTGTCGCGCCCTGCCCGGGGTCCCCTGGACGCTGAAGTTCGACCACAGCCCCGGACTCCCCCCAGCTTCCCTACCGCCCCAACCCCCTTCTCATTCCCCCGCCCCTTCGATGCGGCACACCTGGCGGCACACCTGGTCGCACACCTGGCGGCACACCTGGTGGCACACCTGGTGTTCTCTCGACGCACACCAATCTAATTGGCAGAATAAATGATACCCACACTTTACCCCACCGCCGGTGACTCCCATCACATATCCCGATTACAATCACGGTGCGAGGGCTGGCGACGTTAATTTAACCATTTCCGAACCGCCGCGACCGGGAATCGATCTGGGACTTTCGAGATTGGACGGCGCGAGAACTCAACGGCTCAGTGGACTTCCAGCTGAGTCGAGGGCATCTCTAAAGCCACGCGCTCTTCCCCCTCCCCCTCTCTCCCTTATCTCTCGCGGTCCCCGGCGAGCCCCGTGAACGCTGCCAGCGAGGAGCCGTTCGCAGGGGTCGGGCGCATCCCAGCCAGCGGCGCGCTCCGCGCCCCGCGCCCTGCACAGCCACGGCGCCCTGCACAGCCACGGCGCCTGCCGGTGCTGGAGAGGAGAGTGAACTCGGCTTCTTCGTAGCCGAGTCGCCCTGTCCCGCGAGGAAGGGAGGGGACCTCCGCAGGGGCGCAACCGCTGTGGGTGCCGTCGGTGTCCGAACACTCCCAGAAACGTCCAGATACGGCCGAGAGAGAGAGAGGGAGAGAGCGGTGTGGAGAGAGCGCCGGCATTGCTGAGTCTCCCTGCAACGAGGGGACTCGAATGCCGATTGCGCCGAGGGTGGAATCTGTAACTCCACCGTAGCGCACGAGCAGCCGGCTTGGTACGGAGTCGGCAGCGTCGCGGTAGTTTTCGTCGATGCGACGATAACACCATCGTAGAGCAAAACTCCGCTTATTCATGACGACGTGGCTGGAGTGGGGGGGGGGGAGCGAACTGAATGGACGGTTCCCCTAATCTGACCAACAGGCCGGCGGGAACGACTCGGCTTGGAGGGACACCGCGGCCTGCCCGTTCGCCCGCGCGCCCGCGCGCCCTCGTTCCGTGACCGGGGCCTCGCGCGCCGCAACCCTCCCGGTGGGAGAGGAGGGAGGGGAAGCGAATCCGGGGTCCTCTGCTCCCCCGTTTCGCTCCACGCTCAATGCGCACGGCCATATGGTAGCACGAGAGGTTCGCTCATTGTGGCCTTGAATTTGAAACGTGTGCGCTCCTCTCTGTGTCTGCGCCTCTCGCCCTCTCTCTCGATTCACTCCCACCCACGACCACCCCCACTCGTACTGCGCTCGCTTCTTTCTCATTTTCTTTGCCATTCTCTCGTGTTTTTGTTTTATTTTGTTTTATTGTTATTTGTTTTATTTCTTTGTAAAGCGACACAAAATACAAAAAAGGAACGCGTGCGCGCACGGCACGCGGCGCGGGCACAGGGAGGGGGTGGAGTGGCTCCGCCGAGAGGGGCCAAGGCGGAGCCGGGGACGGCCCCGGCTCAAGTCCGCGAGTTCCACCCCCCCAGAAAGTCTGCATGGCCACTTCAAATGCCCTTCAAACAAAAGCTGGAGAGGCGAAGAAAAACCCCACCTGGCCCGCGCGGTTTCGCTGAAATAATTATAAAGGCGCTTCCGCGACCGCGCAGCGCGCGATGACTCCGTGCGGCACGAGGCGCGGACAGACCCCCCCCCCCAACCCAACCCCCCACTCCCCCCCCTCTTCTCCCCTCGTCCCTTTACCCCCTTGTCCATACCCCTTTCTCGGGCTGCGAGGGGTCAGGTTCACAGCTACCCCCCAGCAGCCGGGCCACCACCACGACCCCCCAGAGCCGCGCGCGCCCCGGGAACAGAATCGGCCCTCGTCGGAGGGACCCCCGTCGCCCCAGCCCCCCTGCGCGCCACCCGGAGGTTGCGTTCTCGGGTTTGTACGTGGTCAGGGGGTACCCCCGAGGCGAAAGGCGATGGTGAAGCCCCGAAGGGGGTCTGCGTGGAGCCCCACCACGCACCGCCAAACACGGGGCGAGGGGGGGGGGGCGAGGGGGGAGGGGTTTCGGTGGGGGGCTGCGCCTTGCGCGCGGAACACGAGGTCGCGGTGCACGAAGGGGCCTTCTGGAGTCCGGGGCTTATCGCCGGACCGGAGGCCCCCTTCGTGTACGGGTTCCGAAAGGGTCCAGGTGTGGAGGCAGACGTTGTCGCGGCCCTTATCTTCGCGGTGGTGGGAGGAGGGGGGCGGGTGCCGAGAAAGCGTGCGTCTCTAGTGCTCGTGCGCGCCCCTGTGTGTGTGCCCGCCCGTGTGTTGTACGCGTGTGTGTGTGTGCCTGTGGGTGTCCGTGTGTGTGTACCCAATCGCTTTTTGTTTGTTGCATGTATTTTATTACGAGCGCCGTTTCAGAGAGAGAGCGAGCGAACGGGCGAGCGCCATATGGCCCCACTTCGGAGCGAGTGCGCCTTGTGTTCACACACACACGCAAGCACTTCCCATGCGCGCGCGCGCGGCCATATCAGAGCGAGCGAGCGAGCGCGACACACACATGACAGACATACACAGGAGACACACGCGCGGATACGTGAACACACATATACCCTGCAGAGACAACTCGAGAGACAGAGTATCACGCAAGGAGAATGACTCACGCGCGCGCGCGATGCATGCGCACACACACACTCCGTCGAGCGCGCACAAGCACACACACGCACAGACAGGAAAAGGCGCGCACATGCACACACAGACACGTACAGACACACACAGACACGCACGTACACACGCGCTCAAACGAGAATAATGGAGAGGCACGAGGAGGAAAAGGAGCAGCGGAGTCGCGCGCTTGGCACGGTCCTGGTGCGAGGGAAATCATTGGGGGCTACCTGTTCCATTTCCCACCCTTCTCAGCCCCGTTCCATTGGAACCACCTCCGTTTCGTGAGGTCCCGGGGTAGTTGCAGCGCTTGCACACGCGATAGCTGCGCCACTAATGATGATGATGCGCACTGCGATGCGCATGGGGCACACTGGGTGAGGCCGCGCCGCGAGCAGCCGTGGCGCGGCTTTTACGCAAAGTTCACTCGCGGACTCGCGCGCGCTCACACGCGAGACAGAGACCCCCTCCCCTCAGCCCTGCTCACCCCACGATCCACACCTCCCGCCTTCCATTGTGTAGCAATAAGTTATGATATGTGTCATATATAACGTGTGTTAGCTAAACATAAAACGCCAGCATGTACAATGGCTGGCCATCAAACAAAGATGGTAACCGCATCGCGCGCTTTCAGATGCGCTTCTGCGGCCGTCTGGAACGCTTTTCCTTCTGATATCAGGAAGCCATTGGAGCTATGCACTTTTAAATCTAAATCGATACTTTATTTATGACTGCTTCTTGTGTTTAGTTTGTTGTCCTTCCCCCGCGGTTGGCTCCGTATGAAGTTCAACTTACACACAAAACGCGACTCGCTACGCGACCCACAACAAAGACAAAGATGCCCCGTGTAGCCTTGACAGACTGTTCGTGCAAGTGCTGCCACGGAACACGACGATGTGGGTGGCCAGCAACACGCACAGCCGCATTTGTCTCCATAGTGGCGATGTTTACACATCACACCAGGTACTCATTTGAGGCTGAGTCGACCTAGGGGAGGATCAGGACCGCTTCAGATATTTGTCACCGGTGTTGGCCGTGAGCGGGAATTGAGCTCGGGGCGCCGAGTTCGTTGCGCAGTGCGCTCACCACAGCGCCACCGTTCTCCCACGTCCACGCACGAACACCCTACAAAGACAAAGATCCCCCGTGTAACCTTAACAGACTGTTGGGGCAAGTGATGTTAGCGAGTAGCACCTATGAAGGCCGGCACGGTACACGAGAGGGTGAGTGGCCAACACCAAGCCCGACCGCCTTTGTCTCCCCAATGGTAATAATTTTGCACAGCGCACCAGGTACTCATTGTAGGCTGAGTCGACCTAGGGGAAGCCCATGCCCGTCTCAGACGATCGTCACTGATATTGGCCGTGAGCGTGAATCAAACTCCGGTCGCCGGGATCATCGCGCAGCGCTCCCACCGCTACACTGCCGCTCTCCCGACTCACACACACGCGTAAGATACACACAGACGTACTCACCTCGACTCACATACACACACGCGTAAGATACACACAGACGCACTCACCCCGACACACATACACACACGCGTAAGATACACACAGACGCACTCACCCCGACACACATACACACACGCGTAAGATACACACAGACGTACTCACCTCGACTCACATACACACACGCGTAAGATACACACAGACGTACTCACCCCGACACACATACACACACGCGTAAGATACACACAGACGTACTCACCTCGACTCACATACACACACGCGTAAGATACACACAGACGTACTCACCCCGACACACATACACACACGCGTAAGATACACACAGACGTACTCACCCCGACACACATACACACACGCGTAAGATACACACAGACGTACTCACCCCGACACACATACACACACGCGTAAGATACACACAGACGTACTCACCCCGACACACATACACACACGCGTAAGATACACACAGACGCACTCACCCCGACACACATACACACACGCGTAAGATACACACAGACGTACTCACCCCGACACACATACACACACGCGTAAGATACACACAGACGCACTCACCCCGACACACATACACACACGCGTAAGATACACACAGACGTACTCACCCCGACACACATACACACACGCGTAAGATACACACAGACGCACTCACCTCGACACACATACACACACGCGTAAGATACACACAGACGTACTCACCCCGACACACATACACACACGCGTAAGATACACACAGACGTACTCACCTCGACTCACATACACACACGCGTAAGATACACACAGACGTACTCACCCCGACACACATACACACACGCGTAAGATACACACAGACGTACTCACCTCGACTCACATACACACACGCGTAAGATACACACAGACGTACTCACCCCGACACACATACACACACGCGTAAGATACACACAGACGTACTCACCTCGACTCACATACACACACGCGTAAGATACACACAGACGTACTCACCTCGACTCACATACACACACGCGTAAGATACACACAGACGTACTCACCCCGACTCACATACACACACGCGTAAGATACACACAGACGTACTCACCTCGACTCACATACACACACGCGTAAGATACACACAGACGCACTCACCTCGACACACATACACACACGCGTAAGATACACACAGACGTACTCACCTCGACTCACATACACACACGCGTAAGATACACACAGACGTACTCACCTCGACTCACATACACACACGCGTAAGATACACACAGACGTACTCACCTCGACTCACATACACACACGCGTAAGATACACACAGACGTACTCACCTCGACTCACATACACACACGCGTAAGATACACACAGACGCACTCACCTCGACTCACATACACACACGCGTAAGATACACACAGACGCACTCACCTCGACTCACATACACACACGTGTAAGATACACACAGACGCACTCACCCCGACACACATACACACACGCGTAAGATACACACAGACGCACTCACCCCGACACACATACACACACGCGTAAGATACACACAGACGCACTCACCCCGACACACATACACACACGCGTAAGATACACACAGACGCACTCACCCCGACACACATACACACACGCGTAAGATACACACAGACGCACTCACCCCGACACACATACACACACGCGTAAGATACACACAGACGCACTCACCCCGACACACATACACACACGTGTAAGATACACACAGACGCACTCACCCCGACACACATACACACACGCGTAAGATACACACAGACGTACTCACCCCGACTCACATACACACACGCGTATGATACACACAGACGCACTCACCCCGACACACATACACACACGCGTAAGATACACACAGACGTACTCACCCCGACACACATACACACACGCGTAAGATACACACAGACGCACTCACCCCGACACACATACACACACGCGTAAGATACACACAGACGCACTCACCCCGACTCACATACACACACGCGTAAGATACACACAGACGTACTCACCTCGACACACATACACACACGCGTAAGATACACACAGACGTACTCACCCCGACACACATACACACACGCGTAAGATACACACAGACGCACTCACCCCGACTCACATACACACACGCGTAAGATACACACAGACGTACTCACCCCGACACACATACACACACGCGTAAGATACACACAGACGTACTCACCCCGACACACATACACACACGCGTAAGATACACACAGACGCACTCACCCCGACACACATACACACACGCGTAAGATACACACAGACGTACTCACCTCGACTCACATACACACACGCGTAAGATACACACAGACGTACTCACCTCGACTCACATACACACACGCGTAAGATACACACAGACGTACTCACCCCGACTCACATACACACACGCGTAAGATACACACAGACGTACTCACCCCGACACACATACACACACGCGTAAGATACACACAGACGTACTCACCCCGACACACATACACACACGCGTAAGATACACACAGACGTACTCACCCCGACACACATACACACACGCGTAAGATACACACAGACGCACTCACCCCGACACACATACACACACGCGTAAGATACACACAGACGTACTCACCCCGACACACATACACACACGCGTAAGATACACACAGACGCACTCACCTCGACTCACATACACACACGCGTAAGATACACACAGACGCACTCACCTCGACACACATACACACACGCGTAAGATACACACAGACGCACTCACCCCGACACACATACACACACGCGTAAGATACACACAGACGCACTCACCCCGACACACATACACACACGCGTAAGATACACACAGACGCACTCACCTCGACTCACATACACACACGCGTAAGATACACACAGACGCACTCACCTCGACTCACATACACACACGCGTAAGATACACACAGACGCACTCACCCCGACACACATACACACACGCGTAAGATACACACAGACGCACTCACCCCGACACACATACACACACGCGCCTAATAAATAGTTAATTTACAACCTACTTAAACACACACGCACACACGCGCTCAAACACTAAATCACACACAGGCGCACACACAAACACACTGACATACGTACATACGAGTGCGCACTGAATAGTGAATTTACAACCGACGTAAACAAACACACATATAATCACAGGCACACGTAAGAGACAAAGGCACAGATTCCCCGTATAGCCTTAAACAGACTGCTGGGGCAAGTGCTGTTATCGAGCAGCACCTATGAAGGCCGGCACGGCACGCGAGGGGGTGGGTGGCCAGCACCACGCACGGCTGCTTTCGACTCCCTAATGGCGATGTTTTTACGCATCGCACCAGGAACTCATTTGTGACTAAGTTGACCAAGGGGAGGCCCGGGACTGGTTCAGATAATCGTCACTGGTGTTAGCCGTGAGCGGGAATCGAACCCGGGTCGCCAGGTTCATAGCGCAGCGCGCTAACACACACACACACGCGCACACACGCGCGTACACAAACACACGCGCGCACACACACACACGCGCGTACACGAACACACAAACACACACGCACACACGCGCAGGCACGCACACGGACAAACACGCGCACGTGCCTGGCAGGTGCGCCTCGTAACTCGTCCCGCCCCCCCGCGAGATTCTACCCGCAGGTGCTGCCCCCGTGTCCCCGTGTCTTCAGTGTTCCTTACCCCGCACCACTGCACCATCTCGTTCCTCGTGTCACCGCAACCCCTTACACACCCCTTGTGCCACCTGACCATCACACCTGTGTCCCCGTAGCCCTGTTTCCTCCTGTCCCGATGTTCCAGTGTCATCCTATCAAGATATCCCCGTCTTCTTGTGTCCCTGTGCCCCCTGTACCCCCGAGCAGGTGAGCACCCATCGTTGGTACCATTCCCCATGTGGGCTACCCCCACCTCGCTCCCTCGACCTTTGACTAAAAATAAATGAAATGCTGTCTCCACTCGACTCCTCTCTACGTCCACTCTCCTTACCCCTCCCCTCTCCTCCACACCCCCGACTCGACCCCGCTTCTCTCGCCCCTTCGACCATAGACAGGGCTTCCTGTGGTGGCGCTGTGAACTTAACCTGTACCCTGCCCCTTGTAGTAGCGCTGTGACCTTGACTTGTACTCTGACCCTTGTAGTAGCGCTGTGACCTTGACCTGTACTCTGACCCTTGTAGTAGCGCTGTGACCTTGACCTGTACTCTGACCCTTGTGGTAGTGCTGTGACCTTGACCTGTATCCTGACCCTTGTGGTGGCGCTGTGACCTTGACCTGTACCCTGGCCCTTATGGTAGCACTGTGACCTTGATCCGTACCCTGACTCTTGTGGTAGCGCTGTGACCTTGACCTGTACCCTGCCCCTTGTAGTAGCGCTGTGAACTTGACCCGTACCCTGACCCTTGTGGTAGCGCTGTGAACTTGACCTGTACCCTGACCCTTGTGGTAGCGCTGTGACCTTGACCTGAACTCCGACCTTTGAGGGGAGAGGTCGTGCCACGTGGATATGAGACCTTACACAGAGACCCGTAGACTCATACATAGACCAATAGACTAACGGAGAGACCCGTAGACACACACAGAGTGAGTTGAGGCTAAACCGGGTTCTCAGCTGTAGCGAGTTAATACACTCGAAGCGCATCACATTAAACGTGATGCGTCACTTCAATACGACTTGTGTTAGCCCTGCGTTGTAAACACGTGTGCATTGGTTGCCACGTGACAGGCATCTCCATCGCAGGGCCCGCGAGTCGCTGCAGCGAGAGGCGTGTCGACACGGCGACACATGAGCACGCAGTGTATCCGCTGATCATGAACATACTCACTGAGAGCCAATTCTCACCAACCACTAAATACATTCACCTTCATTGCACTCATCTAAACTGAAAATCAAAACCAATCAATCAGTAATCAGCTCCAGATATGTCACCGGTTCACCTGCACGCTCGTCCTGGTCAGTGAGCTCCGTGACGGGGGAGCTGAGGGTTTTGTGAGCGCCTGTTGATGCGAGTTGTAGGCTCCAGCGAAACGTCGTACAATATTGTCAAAATCCTGCGGGCTTTTTAACCTTCATCCTCATCATGCTGAAAACCCAAATCTGTTGGCACATTTGCCGACGCGAAACGTTCATTGAATTGGCTCTGTCGGGTGATGGAGGGTTATAATTAAGAGATTCACATTGCTACCTACACGCGATCTGACCTAATAGAATTGATGATGATGATTAACGATGCTCATGATTACTGTGAGGAGTGTGGACGAGAGGCAAATTAAGGGATCTCAGAAGAAGTCACGTGACACCATCTTCCAGAAGACGTTCCCTTACCCACGAGGTGATGCGCTGCGCTTTGCGAGAGCTCCAAGCAGGAATGTCTTCGTCTCGTGACAGACTTCGCTAATTGGTTTACAAAACATTACATGCACAACTATGGATCAAGGGCTGGGTTTGCCAGAAGTTGCGAAAGTGGCTGCTGTAATTATAGCACTGGCAATGCAGTCCCGTAATCCTGCCTCTGATCCGTCCCGGGTTTAACCCGGCTGGATTGTGTGAACGGCTCGAATATCCTCGGTAGATCTGGGCACAGTTCCATCACCTGTGAGCTCTTCCGGCAGGCGAGGCTGCGTTGGCTAAGTCATGTAGCCCGCATGCCCAGCCATTGCATGCCCAAGCAATTTCTGCTTGGTCGGATAGAGGGGGCTAAATAGGCGCTGTACGGGCTTGGGAATGGATGTACTGATGTGGTACAGGAGGATGTGTAGCTGAGTGGACTTGCCGATGACTGATACCAGCGGTGTCAATAACGGCCTCGTGAAGAACGCTACTGGGCATTTGGAGGCAGTCGCCCTTCAGGAATAACGGAGGACAGAGGAGTGACGCCCACAACAACGAGCGGAGCGCCGGGTGGCTAAAACACAGCACGTTGGCATAGTGGGGAGTACAGGTGGTCTATCTGCCAGTCATATCAGTCAGTCAACCCATGGCACCTGGGTCTGTCCCGTCACCTCCTGCCAGAAAGTGTTTTTACACTTCACGTGGCATCAAAGTACACCTAGCCTAGCACAAGCGCTGTGGTGACATTAGTGAGGCACGAGTGTTGTTAATAGCGTTGTGTGTGTAAGTCAGGGGGAGTGGTGGCGTTGCGGTTTGAGTATTGCGCTCCGATCCCAGGGTGACTTGAGTCCGGGTCCTGGTATCTCGAACTAACTCGATTAAATATCGACTCAGCGTTAAATTGGTGCGCCGTGCGCAGTATAGACCACCTCCCGATTAGCACGGTTGTCTACGTATGGTGCGAAAGAAGTTAAAAATCCATACATCAGCCCTTCGGAGAAAAAGGTCGTCGGTGGTAGCTCTTGGCCAGAACGACGGTTCTATGACGTGGTGGGTGTTTTGTCGTCGTTTGCATGCAGATCCCAATAATAGTCGCCATTCGCCACGTGTTGATGAGTTCCCCATAGGGCAAAAATAAAAATCTTTCTCCCGCACATATACGAGGCTCCAAGAGGCGGGTGACAGTGGTGAGCGTTCATTATGTAATATAACTGATGAATCCTAAAATAAACGAAACCGGTCTCCAGTCTCGATTTAAAGCTTTCGTGACTGCAGGGATTCATCTTCTTGGTTCTTTCTGTAAAGTCACGTAGAATGGAAATAATAAAATAATCATTTTTTTTTTATTTTATTCTGTTTTATTTTTATTACTTTATTATTTCCATTCTACGTGACTTTACCGAAAGAACCAAGAAGACGGTCTCCAGTCGTGTGTCTTTGTCTCACTGCTACCCGGTCGGTTGGCAGCATTTTGTTTCAATGTATTGGTGGTTGCGAAGCCTCCGTCAAAATGATCATGGTGCAGTTCTGCTGAACTGGTGGTTGTGTCGCATAAATGCTGTGCATGTAATGCACACCGTTGTGTGTTGTATAATGGTGTGTGCGTATATACACATATACATATATATATACATATATATGTATATATACATATACATAGTCCGGAGCGGTAGTGCAGCGACCCGAGGTCGATTCCCGCTGCCGGTCAACATCAGTGACGATTATCTGAACCAGTGCTGGGTTTCCTTAAGTCGACTCAGCCTTAAATTATGTGTAAACATCGCCACTCCGGAGACACAGGCGGTCGTGCCGGCCTTCATAGGTGCTACTCGCTAACATCATTTGCCCCAACAGTCTGTGGAGGCTGAAGCGGGGGACCTTTGTCTTTGTGCGTGGGTGTCACTCACCCTGGCAGTCTAAGGGATCGCGTGACGACAGGAGGAGGGGATTGGGATCTTTGTCTGAGTACACGCGTGTGTGTGTACACGCGCGTGTGTGTACACGTGTGGAGGAAGGGCGCGCTGGGTCCGTGCGGCATATGTGCCCCCCTCCTCCTCCCCAGCCACGCGGGCAAAAGAATCCGGGAAGTCGGATAATTCGATCAGGATTCAATCACCGAAACAGGGGCTAGATGAAGGCGCATTTTACAGCCATGAATGGGCTCGCGTGGGGGTAGCTGAGGGTCGCTGTGAGGGGGTCTGGGTGTGTGTGAAAGCTTCCATCGGGGGCTGTGGGAGTGTCGACGAGGAGTGAGCGAGCGAGCGAGTGGGTGAGTGGGGGGCGGATGAGTGAGTGGAGGCACGTCACGTGCTCGCTGTCGGAGGGGGAGAGAAAAAAAGTTTGATGTTTGTCAGGATCCGGCTGAGACCTTCTCTCCTCCTCCTCCTCCTGCTGCCATCCCGAGCCCCCCACCCCCACCGCCCCCCGCGGTTCGGCACGCGTTGGGCGCGCTCCCCCGGGGGTTTAAGGAGAGATCTGAAGACCGTGTCCCCTCCTTCTCTCGCTCTCCCCGCCTCCCCCTCGCCCCCCCCACCCTCCTGCCGCCAAACTCCCCCCAGCCACATTCGCTGCCCCGTCGCCCCACACGCGTGCGCTGCGGAGATGCACACATCACTAATCCGATTGTGCTGCTGCCCCCACAGCTATAGCTGCGACAAAAGGAGCGGATAAATAAGGGGCTCATCCCGTCCTGCGGCTCCACACACATGCAAAGACGAAGATCCCCCATATAGCCTCCACAGACTGTTGGGGCAAGTGCTGTTAGCGAGTAGCACCTATGAAGGCCGGCACGGCACACGAGGGGGTGGGTGGCCAGAACCACGCCCGGCCGTCTTTGTTTCCCGAGTGGCGATGTTTCCACATTGCACCAGCTACTCATTTGAGGCTGAGTCGATCTCAGGAAGGCCCGGGACCGGTTCAGATGATTGTCACTGGTGCTTGCTGTGGGCGAGACTCTAATTCAGGAGGCTGTGTTTGCCGCGCAGCGCGCTAACCGCAGCGCCACCGCTCCCCCCACACACAGGCAGGTGCATATGCCCGTGTAAATAGCATTGGTCGCGAAAGCCTCCGTGTTAAACTAACAATCATATTCTCACACATTTACAATATAGGCACACGTAGTCGCGTATAAACTTTAACCGACACATAAGGATACACACACACACATGCAAAGATAAATTATCCTTCGTATAGCCTTAACAGACTGTTGGGGCAAGTGCTGTTAGCAAGCACCTATTAAGGATGACACGAGGTGGGGGGGGGGGAGATCTGCTGCCAGCAACACGCCCGACCGCCTTTGTCTCCATAGTGCCGATGTTTACACACCGCACCAGCCACTCTTTTAAGACGGACTCGACATACACACCATTGATCCCTCCCGTCCCGAAATCTGTCCACCAACCCCTCCCCCCACCTTCAATCCCCCAACACCCCTCCCCTCCTCCCTTCCCCCGCTCAGCCGCCTCTGATCTCGCCGAGCTGAGAATGGACACCCAGCTGGGCTCAGCAGCATCAGCAGCAACATCAGCAGCATCAGCAGCAGCATCAGCAGCAGCAAAAGTAGCGTCGTCATCACCATTAGGAACAGAAACAACAATGATAACAATTAACATCATCAACCATAGTTAGCAGTAGCATCATCATCATTATCATCATCGGAATCATCATTAGTATCATCATCGGTAGCAGCAACAGAATCATCATCGGTATCACTATTTAGTCTGTGACAAACATTCAGGCATTTAAACAATAAATGTGTTGCCGATGCTGCTGCTGCGCCGTCGGCAGTGGTGCACAAGCACGGTTAACAAACACGACTCAATATTCGTCAATATCAATGCGTGGCTTTAAAGAAAATAGATAGTAGTCGGCGTGTCGCGAATTTCATTAATGTCATTGACGAATGCGTTGAGTTGATTTTATGTTCGCTGTTAGGCAATGCGAGGGCTCATCGTGAATATACGCATGGCCTTCAAGCGCCGCAAACAACAAATCTGAGAAAAGACCAATTCAAAAAAACTCGTCCTGTTGCAGAAGCGTGCAGGAACGACCCGGCGGCGCCTCCACTGTTGTGCTGAGAAGTGTCGCCCTCTCGCTGATTCACTCGGAGTCACTGGGCTCCAGCCCGGCCCCGGATCTCTACACAACACTGCCAGATGCACCATCAGATAACGCGATGCGCATCACACCCGGAGCACTGAAACGGACACCAACCCCCTGGCCCCCCGTTCTGGCGAACATTCTGCCACCAAATCACCCCAGAGAGAGACATCGTGCGACCCGCGACAAGGGAGTTCACACGTTCTTGCCAATGACAACCGCCTACAACCATCGTCAACCAAGACCTCAACAATGTCCCTCGCCGCCGACTACTCGAATGGAGAGTTGTTCCTTGTGGGTCCGTGCTGCTGCTGCTGCTGTCACCACCCTAGAATCTCACCCTGTGGGTTCACGCTGCTGCTGCTGCTGCTGCCACCACCCTAGAATCTCACCTTGTGGGTTCACGCTGCTGCTGCTGTCACCACCCTAGAATCTCACCCTGTGGGTTCACGCTGCTGGCCAACAGAGTGGAAGAGCGCGGACTTCCAGCATAAACTCCTCGTTCCAGACGCAAGCATCGTCATCATCGCGCCTCCTCGCTTTGCCATTCCTCCTGCTACACACTGCTGCACACTGTTAATGGAGCAGTCATCCGCATCAGAACCGCAGCAACTTCTCCTTCATACGTTGAAAATGAAAGACAGGAGCCACAGCAGTGCGATTGTGGCCATGCAACACAAACTACGGACAATACCGCAACCCATCGATATACATGCACATAGACTCATAGTGATACACAGAGACCCGTAGAGACTCAAAACATATCGTGATACCCATAGATACGCAGATATAGATTAAAGACGAGCCACAGCAGTGCGATTGTGGCCATGCAACACAAACTACGGACCATCCAGCAACCCGCTGTGGCCCCGGGGCTCGTTGACCTCGACATTGACATTCAGCTCCTGCACGCATTGCGATCAATCGCCGTCATGGTCCGCGAGAACGGAGTAGAATAACAACGCGGAGTAATCGTTGAGAGTCGCTACACGGTAGCACGGCGCGGTCGCCAGGGGGCGCTGCGGGCCGGGCTGCCCGGGCTGCCCGGGCAGGCGGCCCCCATCTCCGCGTGCCTTCCAGGCGAGGCCGAGGGAGGAGGCGCCTCCCGGTGCACGTGGAGACGGGGCCGCGGTGGGGATGGCGCGCAGCGCGGGCCAGTGCCGCCACTACCAGCGCGGCTGCGAGCTGCAGGTAGCGGCCCGGTGGCCTCCCAAGCCCCGGCGGGGCCCCGGTGCCCCCGGGGAGACCACTGGGACCCCCCCCCCCACCCCCGTTCCCGCTAATCTCCGACGTCGTTCTGCGTGCGGCCTTCGGACCAACATTTTTAGGCTTGGAAGAATTACAATTGAAGCATTTGGGAATGGTTGTTTGGCGAATTCGCGCGGTGTTAAAAGTCGTACACGGAGTCGATTGCGATCGGACGTTAAAGCGCAGAGGAGTGGCGGCCACGTGGCCTGCGGTCTGGGAAGCCGTTGAGGCCGGCGTGGTGAAGTATGGTGAAGCCTACACACCCACATGGACCAGCGTGGTGAAGTATGGTGAAGCCTACACACCCACATGGACCAGCGTGGTGAAGTATGGTGAAGCCTACACACTCACAGGGACCAGCGTGGTGAAGTATGGTGAAGCCTACACACCCACATGGATCAGCGTGGTGAAGTATGGTGAAGCCTACACACTCACAGGGACCAGCGTGGTGAAGTATGGTGAAGCCTACACACCCACATGGACCAGCGTGGTGAAGTATGGTGAAGCCTACACACTCACAGGGACCAGCGTGGTGAAGTATGGTGAAGCCTACACACCCACATGGACCAGCGTGGTGAAGTATGGTGAAGCTTACACACTCACAGGGACCAGCGTGGTGAAGTATGGTGAAGCCTACACACCCACATGGACCAGCGTGGTGAAGTATGGTGAAGCCTACATACTCACAGGGACCAGCGTGGTGAAGTATGGTGAAGCCTACACACCCACATGGACCAGCGTGGTGAAGTATGGTGAAGCCTACACACTCACAGGGACCAGCGTGGTGAAGTATGGTGAAGCCTACACACTCACATGGACCAGCGTGGTGAAGTATGGTGAAGCCTACACACTCACAGGGACCAGCGTGGTGAAGTATGGTGAAGCCTACACACCCACATGGACCAGCGTGGTGAAGTATGGTTAACCCTACACACCACATGGACCAGCGTGGTGAAGTATGGTGCAACCTACCCACCCACCCCACATGGGACCCCTCGCGCTGTGAGGGGGTAGGGAGGCCCTCATTCACCCAGTGCGTGCACGTGTCGTGTTCGTGTGAAGATCGGAGCACCTAGCCTGGCACGAGTGACGTCATCACTTCGTGGCTGTCGTGTGAGAGCGTCAGTATATAGGCTAAATATTACACCTCGAAGCGTTTTCCTTTAGTTTGTAATTTACGACAACGTAGGTTGAGGTTAACATCTTCAATGTGTTTGTTTGTGTATGCTACCAGTCACTGGCTGTTAATCAAAGTGAATATACAATGTTTATGGCTTTGATTAGAGGGGCACGTGGCGTTGTGGCTCCAAGTGCAGTTGGCAGGATGAGGAGGCGGGTGCGTGATTCGTGTGGATGAGCAGGGCAACTGTATAGCTAGACGCATGTGTGGTGTGTGTTGAACTTCTTTCGCACCGTACGTAGCCAACCGTGCTAATCGTGCGGCGAGTGAGGTGTGCTCTTCAGTGACACCCGCATAGAGAGTATACTATACACCAGAGATGGGACAAAGTCATTGTTATGCAAGTCCAAGTCGAGTCGCAAGTCATCAAATTCATGACTCGAGTCTGACTCGAGTCCAAGTCACATGACTCGAGTCCACACCTCTGCTATACACGACTGCAAATGTTAACGAGCTACAATGTTAATTTGTTAGGTGCAAACAGCAATAGTGGAACTCTGCGATACTCCTGCAACACTTCATGAGAGACGTGTGTTCGCTGCACATTACGACATCATTACTATGATGCTTGACATGACACGGTAAGGACACGTATTTCCGCAAACAGTCATCACGTAACCTTCATTTGACACTAATCGGAAAACTGCGGGCTTGTGGCTTTCTGATATATCGGCAGATAAAACGCTATAGGGGATATCTTTGTGTTTGTGTACGCAGGCCCCAAGAGTCTGCTCAGGCTATAGGGGATATCTTTGTGTGTGTACGCAGGCCCCAAGAGTCTGCTCAGGCTATAGGAGATATCTTTGTGTGTGTGTACGCAGGCCCCAAGAGTCTGCTCAGGCTATAGGGGATATCTTTGTGTGTGTGTACGCAGGCCCCAAGAGTCTGCTCAGGCTATAGGAGATATCTTTGTGTGTGTGTACGCAGGCCCCAAGAGTCTGCTCAGGCTATAGGGGATATCTTTGTGTGTGTGTACGCAGGCCCCAAGAGTCTGCTCAGGCTATAGGGGATATCTTTGTGTGTGTGTACGCAGGCCCCAAGAGTCTGCTCAGGCTATAGGGGATATCTTTGTGTGTGTGTACGCAGGCCC
This sequence comes from Lampetra fluviatilis, assembly GCF_964198595.1. NCBI lineage: Eukaryota > Metazoa > Chordata > Hyperoartia > Petromyzontiformes > Petromyzontidae > Lampetra > Lampetra fluviatilis. Next base: position 809,244 of record NC_136283.1, read on the forward strand.
CATGCTGCAATGTCTTCTACCCGTGCCGTCTGTGTCACGATGACAAGGAGGACCACGCCATGGACCGCTTCCAGGTGACCACTGTGCGCTGCTTGAGCTGCAGCTCCGTCCAGCAGGTGTGTACACACCTTCAGAGCGTGGACACACGCACACCTGTGCACACACAGGTACTCACCTGGGCCATGTTCATGCCTAGGTTTCTATGCTCACTCACACACAGCTGAGCAAATACACACCTGGGTTCAGGCATACTTTGGCCCATGTGTTCACCAAACATAGACAAAGATCCCCCGTGTAGCCTTTAATGGACTACTCTTGGGGTAAGTGCTATTAGCGAGCACCTATGAAGGTTAGGGTAGGTGGCCAAAACCATGCCCGGCCACCTCTTGTGTCTCCAAAACCATGGCAGGTCCTCACTTAAGGGCGAGTTGACCTCGGGTAGGCCGAGCACCGCTGGAAATACTCGCCGCTGTTATTGGTCATGAGCGGGAATCGAACTTGGGTCGCCGGGTTCGTAAGTGCACTAACCACGCCACAACCACTCCCCGTACCCAAACAACAACATTTGCCACTAAGTGGCTGTGACAACACCACGGAACTAGTGCCAGGCTAGGTGCACACTGAGGCCACGTGAAATCTCAAAGGTTCTATGGCAGGAGGTAACAGGACAGACCTAGGTGTTTTGGGTTGACCGACTGAGATGACTGACAGTTACACCACCTGTGCTCCCTCCTGTGCGAATGTGCTGTGTTTTAGCATAAAAATACACTTACATCACATACAATCGGGCAGGTGTGCACCTGGGCCCTCCTGCACACCTGCGACATGTGACACATTCCACGGTTGTGGAGGGATGCTGGTAGTTCTAGATGGGTCCTGGTGTACACGTGGTGTACATGTGGTGTGTAGTTCTTGATGGGTCCTGGTGTACACGTGGTGTACACGTGGTGTGTAGTTCTATGTGGGTCCTGGTGTACACGTGGTGTACACGTGGTGTGTAGTTCTTGATGGGTCCTGGTGTACACGTGGTGTACACGTGGTTTGTAGTTCTTGATGGGTCCTGGTGTACACGTGGTGTACACGTGGTGTGTAGTTCTTGATGGGTCCTGGTGTACACGTGGTGTACACGTGGTTTGTAGTTCTTGATGGGTCCTGGTGTACACGTGGTGTACACGTGGTGTGTAGTTCTTGATGGGTCCTGGTGTACACGTGGTGTACACGTGGTGTGTAGTTCTATGTGGGTCCCGGTGTCCACGTGGCGCGTACCTGACGGTGTGCAGGTGGGCAGGACGTGCACGCAGTGCGGCGTCGTGTTTGGCGAGTACTACTGCGACATCTGCCACCTGTACGACCGTGACAAGCAGCAGTACCACTGCTCCTCTTGCGGAATCTGCAGGTGAGATGTTTGCACCTCCGCCCTTGTCCCCCAGTTTCAAACTTGCCGGACGCCTCCGGTTTCTTCTCGCATTTGCCAAGGTGATTTAAAAGTGCTTGCACCCAAATGATGAAGTTTAAAAACCAAAAATGTAACAAGTATTGAAATATATCCGCATATCCAGCATGAATCAAGACTCAGAAATAGCAAGTTTAAAGACGTGGGTCTTGACCACCGGCTTGCAGGCTTATATAATTTCAAAACAATAACTGAGAAGATCAGGGTCACCACCAAAAACATGAAACAATGTGAATATCTGAGGTGGTCGGGTGGCGCAGAAGTCAGAGGGGTGAGCTCGCGTCGCTGAGATCCTGGGTTCAAATGCAGGCAGCCGCTTGTGATTAAACCGGGTCCTCAGCCTGGACTCGAGTGGCTTAACAGTTGCTTTCTGCATTCAAGTTGGCAAAATTCCAGCTCCTACGAATGAGCTATAGCGGTTTTCTAGTCACGTGACGAGCATGAGTCCAAGTGGCGGCAGGGTGCGTGGGGAAGTGCTGCCCCCTACTGTGTGTTCCAGAATGAAACTTTGTTCGGTGATTTGGCTGCTGCAATGAGTGGTGCACAAGCACCGTCCACGTGTCAGGCAATGTATACCAGAGGATACGTGGAGGGACGTCAGAAGTAGCTCTGTGCTATCCACTTCACTGTGCCACTCTCTAACACTGAGGGTTGTACTGCTCTGCGAGAGAATCCAAAGGGACGCTTCATCTCATGATGTGACACTGAGAAACCCGTTCTTTTTTACTTTGCACGTGTCATCGGCAGGGTATGGCCTGTTAAAAGAAATCCTGCTGGGTTTGACAATAACGTTGGATGTAGAAACGGAGCATTATCCCACTCGTGTCAGACATACCAGGATACACGTAAACTTGGTGTGTATGCACAGGAGAAAGAGATATTTGTCTCTTGAGTTGAGGCTTCCTTAAGGCACTGCCAGGTTACACTGGTGTTATCAATTCAGGTTGGTGAAGGTGGGGAGCATAGACGTTGGTGCATAGTGCATTACAACAATATATGTTCTGCAATGCCCTCTACAAGTGTACATTATCCTACTGTGCTCCCATCCGATCTCGGGTTCTGGGAGTTTTGCCGCAGTCTCTCGGCTTCCGGCATTGGGTGCTGGAATCCTCTCCGGACCTGGACGTGCGCCCCTCCCAGCGTTGCCGTGCGTGTCTCTCTTGCAGGATCGGCCCAAGGGAGAACTTCTTCCACTGCTCTAAATGCAACCTGTGTCTGCCCACCTCCCTCCACGACAAGCACAAGGTAGAGCCGGGGCTATCCCATCGTTTAATCCACCGACGATTGTGACCCGCCACTTTCTCTCGTGTTGGATTACCCGGGCCACGATAACAATGACTGTTGCCCCCACGCACCGACTCCCGAAGGAGGGAACACCCCTCCGAGCTGTGGGCCGCTGTGGGCGGATTGTCTGGAGCGCTTCGTGCGCGTGTGTTTTTCGGCGGCGGTATCATTTCGGCGGCGGTATCATTTCGGTCCGCGTGCCAGGAAACTGTTCAGTTCCTGAAGAAGCTGTGAGCACATGGAGCGAAACGTCGGACATGGTGGCAAACGCCGCGAGGTGCAACGTGAAATCGCATCGGAGAGCTAGCGCGGCACAACCGCGAAAGTCGACGGAGTGACAAATCCAGCGAGTGCCACGTCGCAGAATGTCCGCACGCTCGTGTCTGCCCTGTCACTGCTGCGTGTCTTACCTTCCCATCCTTCTTTGTCTCCCCCGTTTCTCCCCAGTGCGTGGAGAACGTGTCTCGGCAAAACTGCCCCGTGTGCATGGAGGTGAGAGGTTTGGTGGTGGTGGCTGTAAATTCACACTGTGTGCGCGTGTGCATGCGATTCGATGCACGCATCACGAGCATAAGAATACATTTTTTGCAATCAAGCACCTTCCCTATGCAACTCACAAATGATCAACATTCAACAAATAATTTGGTGATGCTGCTTCTGCTGGGTTGGCAGTGGTGCGCAAGCACAGTTAACAAACGAACTGGGCACATTTGTCCAAAATCCCGTGGCCTTAATATAAAACAGACATATATACAACAGATTACATTTTGGGCAATGGCTCTTCTTCGAGTACTATAAGTATCCGTGTTTAAGCAACATGAGCACATGCAGGGGTGCACACGATGATGGCGATTCGTGTTCATGAAATATAATGTACAGCCCTTCCATCCACTGCTGGATGATGGTCTCTCCACTCGCATGGAGGTTGTTTGACTACTCCATGCTGGACTGTGCGGGTTGTTAAAGCAGGTTGCGCAGAACTTGGTGCAGAAATCACTTCTGGTAGCCGTAGTCGGGAGTTGAACTCGGATCTCCAGTGCTGTGTTTGGTCTCGCGTGTTTTGTCGGATTCCAGGATATGCACACGTCCCGAGACGCTGCCATGCCTCTGCCTTGTGGACACCTCTTGCACAGGCAAGTACTGATGTCACTGTGACCCACGCAGCACAACCACAACCACAACACGACCATATCCGTGGCACAACCACAAACACCACAACCACCGCACAATCACATCATGACTACACCCATGGCACAACCACAACCATGGCACAACCAAAACTATGGCACATCTAAATTATACCACAATTCACAGAACTCTCTTCCCCCAGCCATCCGTGATGTGTAATATAAAAACGCCCACTGTTTATATAAAGCATTCTGGGATGCTGTCGCATTTATTTTATATGCTATGTAAATCGACTTTGTATCGCGTTCACTCAAACAGAGCCCCGTAAACTATAAAACAAACACACCCACTGTTTCCATGCAGCGTGTTGACGATACATATAAATCCAGGTTGCGTTTGTCTATAAAATACACAACACGAATTAATCAGCCCACGACCACCTCCAACGCCACCTGCTAGACCACGTGTCCGATACACGCCGCGTGTCTAATACACGCGCCATTCCTCCCTCGGCCGTATCAGCTTTGCGTGAATCTCACCGGATGACTCTAACCACCTGGCCGCTTTCTGTCTGTCTGTGTCCCAGTGCTTGCTTCAAGCAGACGCTGAAATACAGGTGAGTGCAGGACGTGCAACTGCCACCACGCCCGCACCCACAAAGCGGGGTTGGGGGGGGGCATTATCACCTCGCCACCCTTACCACCTTCCCCCCTCCCCTAGCAAACAACCACAGCCATCACCTGCACGCTGTGTCCACAGCAGGCAGCGATAACTGGGGCTGTAGTTCACACAGTGTGCAGCTGTGAGTGGGCAGAAGCGGGGGTGCTGCTGCTGCTGCTGTTGTTCGTGGGTGTCTGTCACCAGCGCTCGGTTGTCTTGTGGCTCGTTTGTCAATCGCCGATGTTCACTCGTCTCGTTTAAACGTTGTTTGGGGTGGACGCTGGTGATGGCTCGATTGCCGCTTTTTGTCCGACCAGTGGGGAAATCATCGTGCCGGTTGTTCACCATGGAAAGTCCCAAGACTTGTTTTAAGGAGGGTCCTGACACAATGGGATATTTGGCCAATTGCAAAAATGGGTGTTTCGCTTTGTGCGGGAGGCAAGTGGAGTGCCGAGGGAAAACTCTCCACGCTCGTGAAGGCAGTGACATCTCCTCGCCACATCCTGACAGCCCCGTGCCCTGGCGAGCTCTGGATGCCACCCATCTAAGTACACCCACTGTAGATACAACAAGTTGATTGTGAATGGTGGTTGGCATAGATAGTGGCGCTTCTACTGCTGCTGTGGGTGATGCCGCCGGTGGTATTGGTGCAGTGGTGGGGACGATGCGGATGGTGGTCCTGGTGATGACTCCTGGTTGTGACTGCTGCTGGTGATCGTGGGGATGACGAGTGACTGTGATCGTGGTGGTGATGCTGCTGACACAGTAATGGTGCTGTGAGGCGTGGTGAGCACGCTGCTCTACGAACCTGGATACCCGAGCTCAAAGCCAGCACCAGTGATGATTGTCTGAACTGATACTGGCCATCTCCTCGGTTGACTGCCTCAAACGAGTACCTGGTGCATTGTGTAAATGTCGGCACTCGGGAGACAAAGGCGGCCGGGCGTGATGCTGTCCACCCTCCCCCCCGAGTACTGTGCCAGCTTTCATAGGTACTTACTAACAGCACTTGCCCCAACAATCTGTTAAGGCTATAGGGGGATCTTTGTCTTTACGTGAGCAGTGCGTACCGCTGCCCGCTCTGCGCTCGATCCATGGTGCCCATGAGCTCCGTGTGGAGCGACATGGACGAGGAGGTGGCGCAGACGCCCATGCCGGAGGAATACCAGAATCTCCTCCTGACGGTGAGCCGCCGCTCGCCACCCGCTCGCATCCCGCTCGCCACTCTGTGGTCACATGGATCGCCGCTCACTGCACACAATCGTCACGTGCGTGATGATTGTTTACTGCAGTCACTGGCGACTGCAAACACCATCGGCTCGCCACACTTGAGTAACCGGTTCAATCACCGAAGGCTGAAATCCAGGTTCCGAGCCAGGATCTTGGCAGTGCCGTCTCATTGCTCGTGCATGTCCCTGGAGCTGCCCAGCCTGCTCTCGTCGGCAACAATCTATCCACTGCTGGATGAAGCCAGGCAATCGTGGCCTTGTAATGCAACAACCCGTCGGACGTCTGCGAGTCGATTCGCCCGCTCAGTTTCCATGGCTGATGTCCCTTTGCTACCCCCCCCCCCCCCCATTGTATCTGTTCCCAGATCCTGTGCAATGACTGCTTGGAGCGCACCCGGGTGCTGTTCCACGTGCTGGGCCTGAAGTGCGACAAGTGCGGCTCCTACAACACCTGCCGCACCGAGGAGAAGGCAGTGGAGGCGATGGTGGACAACCCCGAGTCTGCCTCCTGACACATCCAACCTCCGTCTGGAGATCAGGACCTCCTGACCTTCGACCTTCAAATGGATGCCAACCACCACTTAGGAGTGGGGCCTCATATTTTTTTTACATTTAAGATTCAAAGAAACTTGTTGTAGCTTACTCTTTGGTTCTTTCGGTAAAGTCAAGTAGTTAGAAATAAAAAACATCACAACGTTTCTATCGCAACACAAGCGGTCATCAGGCAAAGGAGTCGGCCTCTGCCGTGTTTCAGATCTGCCTCGTGTCCGCGAACACGGTCCGAGACATGTCGCATCCCCAGCGTTTGGCATTGTTGCTGCATTGGCACTCGTGCACCGCCCGTGCTTCATGTTGGTGCATTTGGGCTACGCCCGTCCCCAAACCCTTATAAACAGTTTGCCTTTAGAGGCCGACTCCTTTGCCTGATGACCGCTTATGTTGCGATAGAAACGTTGTGATGTTTTTTATTTCTAACTACGTGACTTTACCGAAAGACCCAAAGAGTATGGATTCCTGCAGTCACGACAGCTTCAAATCAAGATCGTTGTAGCTTTGTGTTTTTTTATTTGCGGTAACACATAAATAAAACAAATTCCAAGTGTTAACTCTGCTCTGTGAAGTTTGAGTCCAGTGCCCTCCTTCACATACCACCTCATCCACCCTCCATCTCCCCCACCCCCTGCCAGCAGAGCCGTGAGGGGCCCCCCACACACCTTCAAACTAAACGGGCAGTACTGCACCTGACGGTGACGTCAAAGCCCAGGGCCCTGGGGTGGTCGTCCCAATTCGCCTCGGCCGCCCCTCTGCAGCCGTGCGCAGCGTCAGCGTCATGGCGGAGATCGCCACGGGCGGGCGGCATTGCTACGCCTCCCGCTGGAGGAGCGGTGACTGGGCGACGACAGGTGGATGGGTTGGTGCTGTGTTTATCAGCAGAGGTCACTGCAGGAAAAATCCATTCGTGGATTGTCCTATGCTCCGTCGCCACCAACCCACATTGGGTGGGTGGCTAAAAGTGATGGGGGCTTTCTCCAGAAACTCCAGTTTCCTCCCACGCCAATCAAATGGGCAGGGAACTGGCCAAACGTTCCAATGTAGCAGGATCCTGAACGGTGTGAGGCTTTGCTGCATAAATATAAACAGTATTTCTATTCCCGACGTCCTTGATCTGTAAACTCTCTCAGCTGTCACCCCTCCAACTTCTCGGCTGTTGACGCGACATTGGTTCCACGCTTGCTGTGCATTCACATCGGGTTTCCACGAGTCCAATCCACCTCGTTGCAGTCTTCTCGGTTCAAATAGTAATTCGTGTCACAGGCTGCACGCGCCCGATCTTTGTTGACAGTGTCCCGCGCAACCCAGAGAATGTGCGTTCAGCGGGAGCGGTGGTGCAGTGGTTAGCACGCTGTGTTACGAAACCCAGCGACCCGGGTTGGATTCCTGGCCACGGATAGCATCAGTGGCTAGTGACGTCTGAATCGGTCTTGGGACTCGGCCTAAGTTGACTCGGCTCGACTTTAATACCGGTTACAGTAGGTGGGGGCGGGGCAGGCAGGCAGCCAGCCATGGTGCCATCCCCCTGGCACACCATGCTGACATCATCAGCTGTTCACTAACAGCACTTGCCTCAACTGGTTGTTAAATGGTACAAGGGGGACATTTGCTTTTGTACAAACACGCGCACACACACACAGTTCCTCGTCATGGGGAGTGCCCAGCGTAGTCGAAAGGAGAAGATTGTGGACAATGGTGAGAAACCCTGCAGGCTCAGCCCAAACCGACCAGCAGGCCAGGCCCCAACCACCTGGCCAGGTCAGGTCCCAACCCGTCAGTGGGCTCAGGTCCCAAGCCCCTGGCCGGCTCAGGTCCCAAGCCGTCAGTAGGATCAGGTCCCAAGCCGTCAGTAGGATCAGGTCCCAAGCCGTCAGTGGGCTCAGGTCCCAAGCCCCTGGCCGGCTCAGGTCCCAAGCCGTCAGTAGGATCAGGTCCCAAGCCGTCAGTAGGATCAGGTCCCAAGCCGTCAGTAGGATCAGGTCCCAAGCCGTCAGTAGGATCAGGTCCCAAGCCCCTGGCCGGCTCAGGTCCCAAGCCGTCAGTAGGATCAGGTCCCAAGCCGTCAGTAGGATCAGGTCCCAAGCCGTCAGTGGGCTCAGGTCCCAAGCCCCTGGCCGGCTCAGGTCCCAAGCCGTCAGTAGGATCAGGTCCCAAGCCGTCAGTAGGATCAGGTCCCAAGCCGTCAGTAGGATCAGGTCTCAAGCCGTCAGTAGGATCAGGTCCCAAGCCGTCAGTAGGATCAGGTCCCAAGCCGTCAGTAGGATCAGGTCCCAAGCCGTCAGTAGGATCGGGTCCCAAGCCGTCAGTAGGATCGGGTCCCAAGCCGTCAGTAGGATCAGGTCCCAAGCCGTCAGTAGGATCAGGTCCCAAGCCGTCAGTAGGATCAGGTCCCAAGCCGTCAGTAGGATCAGGTCCCAAGCCGTCAGTAGGATCAGGTCCCAAGCCGTCAGTAGGATCAGGTCCCAAGCCGTCAGTAGGATCAGGTCCCAAGCCGTCAGTAGGATCAGGTCCCAAGCCGTCAGTAGGATCAGGTCCCAAGCCGTCAGTAGGATCAGGTCCCAAGCCGTCAGTAGGATCAGGTCCCAAGCCTGCTGTGGCCGTGGAGGAGGCTCTCGAAGTTGGGTGTGCAGATGAGACGGTGGCACACGTGGCCGAGCACCGTCGCGTCGCCCGTGCGCCCCTCCTGCAGGCGCACCGACACCAGCTCCTGCGAGGGGGTGGATGAGGTCATTAGGGTCGGAGGTTGGAAAGGTTTGACCGAGTCAAAGTTCCGCCCGGCTCTGTATGGAAGCGCTAAGGCGAAGCTATGAAACCTATGGCGAGTGACTTCATTTCATATGGGTGTATGTGGGCCTATGGGACTATGTGAACATATGGAACTATGCGAGTCGGGGTGTGTGTGAATATATGGGTTTCTTTGTGAGTATGGGTCTCTGTGTAAGCCTACGGCTCTCCATGTGGTGAGCCAGTGGGGGTCTGTGTGAGAAAGCACGGACAATGACGCCTCTGCCGGTGCGTTCCAGTCGCTCGTTGTATCCACTAGTTGCACGCGTCGTCTAGAGACCAAAAATCCCGGCATGGTTTTAGTAGCCTTCACAAATTGGCACTGCGTAAGGAGCCGCCCTCCCTCCCTCCCAGTGCCTGCCTGACACCCTCCCGGTGCCCTCCCGGTGCCCTCCCGGTGCCGGCGTGTACCTGCAAGAAGGAGCAGTTGGTTCCCATGCCGACATCAAGCTTGACGGTGCCCAGCACCAGCTGCACCTTCCCAGAGGCGCGCACAATCAGCCGCCCCACCTGGCCCTCGGAGAGGTCCCGAAGTGTGCAGGCACCATCGCCCTCTCCGCCGGCCTCCTGAAGACGCGCACACACACGCACACACACACACGCACGCACCACGTTGCTGCGAGATGTGGGACCCGGCATCCAGGTGAGGTGCGCGTGCGTCCGCGTGATTCACCGTCCGCACTGCGTACTATAATATAATCCATGCGCATGCACAGTTTGTCATGTTTTTAAGTACATAAAACGGCCACTGGTGTCAAGTTGATTTTGTTTAACCAGGCGAGAACTCGAGGGACGATGACGAGTCTCGTTCGCAACAGAGATCTGGGTTGTCGGCAAAATGACAAAAGCAAAACAAGCTAAATGAAGTACAGCAACGAAGCAAAGAGAAATCAGCACAAAAACAACTGCACAAACACGTATCAATGGCAAGTAATAAACTCCGTGCAGCATAAAGTCAGGCTCGGGCAGATTACCCCTAGAGACGAATCACGGTACAATTACAGATATTCGTTACAGAAACATCAAAAGATATAAGGTAACCACTGTATCAACATGTAAACCAGTGTTTTTTTACACATTTTCAGAGAGGGGGGCCCCTTTTGCTGATAAAACTTCAGTGTGAGGGCCGCCACACATTTGAAACCATTGGGTTTCACAGCATGATAGGGTGTTCTCATATTTGTGTATTGTCGGGGGCCGCACGTCAGGGGCCACACAAAAGGCCACCAGGGACCGCCACCATCAGTGGCCCGCGGGTTATGCAATGAAGAACACTGCCGTGAAAACAGACGAGGGTCCGCATCAAACGCAATTGCACGGCGATGCTGATCCCCGCTTCGTGGGTTAGCGCCCTCACCTCGGCCTTCTCCTGCTTGAGCAGCATCGTCTGGCCGTCCTCCGTCTTGATCTCCCGCTTGATGGATCGCTCATCGGCTCCGGCCGCGTCGCCCGCCCCGCGGGACGCCGGCTGTCCCGGCAGCGTGTCGGGCAGCTGCAGGAACAGCAGCCCAGAGTCGGCGGCGTCGCCACCGCCGGGGCCGCGACCCTCCTCCTCCTCCTCCTCCTGCAGGCGAAGCTGGCGCAGCAGCTGGCTCACCGTCATCGGCGCGGACGAGGAGAGATGGGGCGGAGGAGCGAGCACCGGTCCTCCCTCCTCATCCTTCACCTCCGTGCCGGGCTCCTGTTTGACTGCGGGGGAAGATGAACGGGCCCATGCTGAATAGACGTCAAATGCAACCACTATCGTCATTATCATCATCACCACCATCATCATCGTCAGGAATTGTTCATGAGGATGAATTGGGAATAGAACAATGGACAATTTAGAGGCCAACCGATAAACTGAGCAATCCGGTTTATTTTCCGGGTCACCAGTAGTTTGACTCAATAGCACGTGACCAGTGGCCACAGCCCATAACGAGAGGCATACTGGATGTGGTGTGTGCCCGGCACAGACATATTTTCTGGTTCGTCGATAAGATTGTTAGCCACCACAGCCATTGCCGCAGCCAGTATACTGGACGTGGTGTGCCAGGTGTGGAAATCTTTACCGGGTGACAGACCCAGACAGATGTCTAAACTGACTTCATTGTTGTAACTTGCTGACCCTGTGCCCCTCCTGCACATGTGAAAAAGAGCTTCACAGCTTATCAGATTCCTCCAGTATATAAAAACAAATTGTGATTCCGACTCTAATGGCTCTGATAAGAGCGTAAGGATACGGATTTGCACTTAATGGGGCGCCGTCAAACCTCGGCAACTCAAAGCACCTTGCGTCGTGACACTTCTCATCTCTGCCCTGCTCGAGTCTGACCAAGGGTGCCCCCACCCTGGTGGCAGCTGCCCCTGTGCAGTCCGAGCTAAACGCAGAACCGCCCTGACTGCCAGCAGGGAGGGTGGGGGGCGATGCCGCTGTGGATGGTTTTGCCCAATGCTTGATGAAGGCGCCATGCCCGAGCTCCGTCGCCGTGGTTACCTTTGACGGCCTGCGGCGGGTCCACCTCCATCTTCTCCACCTTGGCCTTGCAGGAGGGTTCGTCGCGGAACGTGTCGCCGGAGTGGGACAGCGGCAGCTGGATGGGCAGGTTCCCGGGGTCGTTGACGAGCCCCGGGTCATCGACGAACTGACTCGCACAGGTTGGAATCGTCGTTTAGGGGGGGCGGGGGGGGGTGGTGGATGTGGTGGTGGCTGCTTGGCTGTTACGCCGTTGGCCCAGACACGTGCCGAGGGTGTAAAGATTAATCGAGTCGAGTTATTTAATAAGAATCGATTCTTGGCTCTCACGATGCATGCATTTCATTGTACATGTAATAAAAAGGTTGCTTATTATTCATGCCAATTGTACGTTCGAGCGCTTCCTTTTGGTTAGCACAACAAATGTGTGTACACTTGTGTGTCCAGCACTTTTGTAAATCCACTGCTGGATGAGCATCCTGTGCCTCCCCTTGGTTGACTCAGCTTTACAGGAGTACCGGGTGCCACGCGTTAAACATCGCCACTGGGGAAACAACGTCGGCCGGGTGTGGTTCCGCCCAGACCATCCTCTCGTGTGCCGTGGCGGCCTGAATAGGTACTCACTCACGGCACTCCGGCTTGTTCAAGGCTTTCCGGGGGGATTGCTGTATTTGCGATGCGTGCGTGTGTACGCGTGTGTACACGTGTGTACGCGTGTGTACGCGTGTGTACGCGAGTGTACGCGAGTGTACGCGAGTGTACGCGAGTGTACGCGTGTGTACGCGTGTGTACGCGTGTGTACGCGTGTGTACGCGAGTGTACGCGTGTGTACGCGTGTGTACGCGTGTGTACGCGAGTGTACGCGTGTGTACGCGTGTGTACGCGTGTGTACGCGTGTGTACGCGTGTGTACGCGAGTGTACACGTGTGTACGCGAGTGTACGCGTGTGTACGCGAGTGTACGCGAGTGTACGCGTGTCTTGTGCTCACGTCGTCTCGCTCCAGCATGTTGAGCAACTTCTTGGTCTCCTCCTCCGTCTCGCACTTCTCCTTCTTGATGTTGATGATGGGGGTGAGGCCGGTCTGGGCGGGATTGGGCGTAGCCTCCCAGCCTGCTCGCCACACGCAGACAAAGACCCGCCCCCCCTATAGCCTTAATAAGACTGTTGGGGTACGTGCTGTTAGCCGGCACCTATGAAGGCCAGAACGATACACAAGGGGGTGGGTGGCCAGCATCACACCCAGCCGCCTTTGTCTTCCCAGTGGTAATGTTTACACACACACACTGTACTCATTTGAGGCTGAGTCAAACTCGGGGAGTCCCAGGACCAGTTCAGATCACCGTCACTGTTGTTGGCCGTGAGCAGAAATCGAACTCGGGTTGTAGGGTTCGTAGCGCAGCGCTATGAATCGCTGCACAACCACACACACACGCGCATACACACGCACTCACAGCACCGCCAACACCCACATGACACCTCGACCACAACATAACACGTGATGACCACACCGCTCACACAACACACGCCAAACGTGACACGCCGCCATTGTCCTCCAACACCGCCACCACCCACACAACAAACACCACAAACCACGCGCACCGTGGTTGATCGTGGCGAGAGGTACGAATTCGTCCGTATTCCGGCGCTAAACTTCCAAAAGCTGCGCAACGCGCTCACCGCCCGTCTTGCGCCGCAGTCCGTCGGCCGGACCCTGCTCGAAAATTGAGTGAGACTGGATGACCTCGCCGCGACCTCGACCCCGACCCCGACCGTCACGGGGGCCGCCTCGCTCGCGACCCCTCGGCTTGGCGCCACGTCCGGGCGACGGGCCGCCCTCCTCCCTGGGTCTGGGACATGGGGTCGGCACAGGGTCGGCAACAGGGTCACCAACGGGAACGGCATGGGATAAGCGCATGGCACGGTCCCCGTGATACTTCTGGGATCACTGACCAAGATGGTCGTGACCTTTTAAGAGGTCGCCATCGAGAGCCCTGGTGGCTCAAAGGGCTGAGCGCTGAGATGGCACCCTCTGCGATCCTTGCTTTGAATCCAGGCAGCAGCCGGTGATTAAATTGGGTCCTTAGGAAGGGTGAGTTCATGGTCTAAATCTGGACTCGATTTACTTAAATTTAGTTTTGTATTTAATTTGGCTAAAATCCCAATGTGAGATTTCTAACACAATGGGATGTACCGTTCTGCCAGAGATTTGTAAGGACCCCTCGTCATTGTGGATTGCAGTCTGCCAGGCTCGGTTACAGCGAGCAAAGCGAAGCGAAGCCAGTGGAGTTGGAGCGGTACCTTTCCATTTTGCCAAACTGATACAGATTTAGCTGGGGGGTGCATAGGGGGAGGTGGGGGGGGTAGAGCATCGGAACAAGCCAGTGACATTGGTCCAAGGGCTCAAAAGCGGATGGCGAGTTGCCCGATTACTTTGTTTTTGCATCCAGGTCACAGCAGCTGATTCCCGGATTGCCAGGGTTAAACCCGGAGCAATGCGACTCCCAAGAGGGAGTTTACCAAGGGCTGAGCCCACGCGCTCAGTGCAGCAGCAACAGCAGCATCACGGACTATTTATATTGTGACAGGGGGAGCCCTCCCGTGGCAGCTGTCCCTGTGCGGCACACGCTGAACGTAGCACTGGCCTGCAAGTGACAGGAAGAAGCAACTCTCACCTCTCATTCACTTTTCGGACCGGGATGTTCGGCGCGAACGTTTTCTGTGAAGGGAAAAGCAACGGAAGGGGGGAGGGGGCGTCAGAGTGGTTTTGTGGGACGCGACATCAAACCCAGCCGCCCTCCCAGACAACCTCCGCCGCCAAGAACCCGCAGAGTTATTTCCAGCGCCCAAAAGCGACGATCGATGCAAATCCAGGTCGCGCAGCCTCCGGGCTCGCACGCAAATCCCATTAGAGTAATCGCCTTACGCAGCTGTGCGGTGCTGCTGCATGTATTTGAGGGACGTGAACCTCCCCGCGTGAGCACGAATGTTTCGACAGCAACCTACACACAACGGGTGTGTGGGCAGGTGGGTGTCTGCATTCCAGAGTCAATGTTTATCAACACAGGAAAAATATATAGATATCGTATATATAAATTTGGTAATACATCAAAAAGGAGGCGGTAAATGAGAACAAAATTTTGTTGGAATTTCATAGACTAGTTACATAGCAAACCCAGAATTGCGAGACGGAGTTGTGGTGGGTTCTTGTTTGTTCGCTGTGGGGAGGCGGAGGCATTGGAAAATCACGACCCTGACCTCGTGCACAGCTCTGTGACCTCTGCCCTTCATTCGTGACCCGTTACATCGTTCGTGACCCGTTACACCGTTCACGCGAGGCTGGCAGGGCTGGGAACACCAACATCGTCAACCGCACGCAATGTGAGGCGGGGCTCTTGTCAAAGCCCTGCTGCGGATTAGAGCTGGGCTAGGGCTGGGACTCGTGGCCGGGTGGCTACTTGGTTCGGGTTAAGATTCGGTCTGGTGCGAGGAGTTGGTTGTATGAATTGGTTCAGAAAAGATTAACAATAGCTCCAGTAGCTTTTTGGTCGGGTTTATGAGTAAGCCTAGACATGGTGGCTGGTTAGGGTTAGAACTCGTGCGCTCCGCTCCCAAATCGCTTGCCACACAACACTCCTCCAGCACTTCGCAACCGCGATCGATCTCACCAAGGAGCGGACAGTGCCCTCTAATGGCCGCACACGCACGCCACGTGGCAATGCGAGTCACGTGGCGCGGCGGCGCGTGTGAATGAAGCCGCGTGGACCGGCCACCTTTTTCACGCCGCCCAGGGTGAGGTCTCGAGAGCGGATGGACGGGAGACGGCCCGGAGTTGGGGCACCCGCGATCGGGGGGCCCTTCCTGCCGGGCAGCAGCATGGGAGAGGCCGATGGCGCGGGGGGCTTTGCCCCGTCCCCAGCGCCCGACCCCGTAGGCCCCGACATCGCTCCGCCGCTCTGGAGAGGCGGCTCCTATAGGGCACGGGGGCTCCCTCTGGTGGCAGACACGGATATTTGTTGTTAGTACCTCCAATGCTGACTTGGGTCTCATGGTTTATACACTCGAATTGCAATCCAGAGGTCGCCGTTTTGATCTCCCGGGGCGGCAGTTGAAACAATGAGCAAGTTAATTAAATCGTTCCGCATCGGGCCACCCAGCAGCATAAATGGACCCACCACAGCGTGTCGCTCGGCAGGGCGCGTGCGTGGTGGGGTGAAGCGTGGGTATTCACGGCTCTTTCGAGACGTTTGGCCTGCGTGGAATCGGCCAGAACACCCTCGAGAAGGGCTCCACCAGCAGGGCCGCGCCTCTACCACCTGCGATCAGCACGGCTGGCTACTTACGGTGCGCGATTTAAGTTCAACATCCTGTAGTTACTTACCTCTCTTCCTTGACACATGTCGAGAACGTCGTCAATCCACTGCTGGAAACTATATAACCGGCAATAATGCTCGTTAAAAAAAAGTGTATTCGAGTTGAACAAGGCCCCATCGTAAAGTGTGCTACACCTGCCAATTGCTGGGGAGACCCAGATAAGTCGAAACCGGTCCAGCGTGATGTAGTAATACAATAATAAACCTGCTGGAAAGCATCGGTTCAAACGGATGTTTGTGTGAAGCAATGAATAGCGATGTATTTTAAATAGAGTACAGCCCTGTCGTCAATCCTGCACACGGGGGCCCCGCCACGCTGTGCGAGCAGCTGGCGAGGCCGGGCTGTCGCACACTTGCTGGGACATACACGCGCAGTGCGAGCTGCATGTTTCTGCACTGCAAACATGCTGCTCGCAACTTCGTCCCGCGGCCGACAGACACCGCCTTGTATGCGCGGCTGTCGCCTATCCAAGCACGAGCCAGGCTCCGTCCTGCTTAACCTATGGCCAATGGACTAAAGACCTCAACCCCGCAATCGGCCCACACCGACAAGAACTGCCCCCATCTCTCTCACCCCGCTTTCACATTCCTGGGCGCGGCCGCCTCTCTCGACCGGCGAGAGTGTGGCGAACCCGGCGGGCCAAGCAGACAACGCGGCAGGCTCCATCGCCGACTAGGCCCCGCATGTGTCCGAATGTTACGGCACAGCATCACAGAGGGGCGACTTTGAGTCCCGCGGTCTCCATAAGTGCCCCCTCCCCTCAAGTCTCCCGCCGTGAATGTGAGTCCCCTCCAAAAGGAGTGGGAAAGGTGGGGGGAGTCCCATACCACAATCCTAGTTTCCCGGAGTCTCAGAGTCGCCTTTACCACGCGGCCCGCATTCGGCGATCAAGAACATCGGCTCCGCCCCCTCTGATTGGTCGAGCGGCCCGGCGGTCTCAGCCAATCAAATCGCGATATGGATGGGGAAACCCCCGGAACGAAGATGACGACATCGGCGGAGTTCCCTTCGCGGCGCGGGCGCGGCGTGGAGATGATAAACGACACCGCGGTGAGAACCGGTTAGTTCTATTGAGAGAACCGGTTATCTCTATTGAGAGAGAACCGGTTATCTCTATTGAGAGAAAACCAGTTATCTCTATCGGGAACCGGTTATCTCTATCGGGAACCGGTTATCTCTATTGAGAGAAAACCGGTTATCTCTATCGGGAACCGGTTATCTCTATCGGGAACCGGTTATCTTTAGTGAGAACTGCAGAAGGAATCTGATGAGCTATGAAGCTATTTTTTAATATATGTCCAGTCGGGGCTGGTCAGCAAGTTACAGCAACAAACAGCACAACAACACGATATTTGTACAAAGTAGAGTGAAGGTAAGCCAGTCACTACAAATAAATAAGCACAAACGCTGTAGTTTGACTTTGGAATGGCCAGCGTGATTGAATGTATCAGCCATCGCGACAGATGGTGGTGATTTGGGGAGACCTATTCAGTAGTGGATAGAATCTGACTGATGATTTTATTCCCTTTTGCTTTTAGAATGTGTGTATGTTGAACTTCTTTCGCACCGTACGTAGCCAACCGTGCTAATCGGAGGTGCGAGAGAAGAATCAGAAGTCAGACATTTGCTGGCAGACAACATCGAAGCATTCCACAGATTGAAACAAATAAACTTAATAAGAACAATTATGCTGTAAACTTACATTCACGCTTAAACTTGAGTGATTGTAAACGAGTCAGTTTAAATGAAGACAGAGGTGGCACAATGGAGATGCAGGTTCATTGATGTGTTATGAAGGGCTATTGCCCGAAACGTCACCGATTATATGTTTCTTTAAAGCAATGTTGTTGACGAGTGTGCTGATTATATATATAATTAACGGAGCATAACAAATCTTGATTTAAAGCTTTCGTGACTTCAAAGAGTATGGGGCCTAACAACTAAAGGTTATTTGAGCTTTCAGTTGTGTTTTTAGTTCCTGACGTAGCTCGCAGCACGTGAAGCGAAACGTCGAGCATAATGCCGACCAACATCGTGTGCAACCAGGAAGCACACCGAGACAGCCCCACCGAGACACGCTTCGCTCGAGGTTCTATTTTTATGAAGCTCAGCCCCTAGCAACCACCGTGGCTCAACACAACAACGCGTTGAGCGGGTCTCACACAGACAAAATCAACACACTCACAAATAACACTGTTGCCTTAAAGGGGAAAACCATGTACAACAGGCGACGGTTCAGGCAATGGTCCTTCATTTCAAATGAATAGAGAAGCCAGAGTGATAGAACGGGTAATGCGAGGTGGCGCACGCCACCTCGGGGCATAATGAGAATTAAATTAAATTTGGTGACACGTTTACAGCAGTACCCACTGGATAACCAAAACCTTCAATAGTAATCAACAAAGCATTGGAATATCGATTCCTGCGGATCTCCCACTGTTCGATTCCAGTGCCGTTCCCCAGCGGCGGAAGAGACGCGACGCAGGTCAACGTGGAACGTTGGGGCCGACGTTGGCTCAACGTTGGTCCAACGTTGGCCCAATGGTTTCGGCCACGCGCCAACGTCTTCCGACCTTGGCGCGTGCCGCTGGGCAGGCGGCCACGCCACCGCACTGCGGGGCGACGGCGCCTCGTCACGCCGCGCGTCGTGCGCCGGTAGCGACACGCCCGCAACAATGGGCGCATTCATTCGGGAGGACATTCGGACACAGTGGCGCCATCGTCGACGTCAGAATACCCTGAACTTAAACATGCTGCAGAAGCGGACGGAGACACGCCCGTTACACCCGCCACATCACCCACTGGACGTCCGTGAAAAAAGCGATTCATAGCTCATCAGATTCCTCCTCCCGTCTAAATAAAGACAACAGATTCTGAAATCAAATCGAGCGTGTGCGGTGCATTCAAGATGTGCTAAGAGACAGCGAAGGGGTCGTCTACAAGGGGAGAGAGATCACTGCAGGGCCCGACCAGTGGCAGAACCGTTCCGGGCTGGGCAAGGCGAGCAGAACCATCGTCTTTATTGAGACTGCAGGACGAATCTGATGAGTTTAAAGCTCTTTTTCACGGATGTCCCTGACCCTGCGGCCCCCACTCCCCCCACCCACATTGTGCCCACTGCCCCCCTCCCCCCACCCACTTCGTGCCCACTGCCCCCCTCCCCCCACCCACATTGTGCCCACTGCCCCCCCTCCCCCCACCCACATTGTGCCCACTGCCCCCCTCCCCCCACCCACTTTGTGCCCACTGCCCCCCTCCCCCCACCCATTTTGTGCCCACTGCCCCTCTCCCCCCACCCACTTTGTGCCCACTGCCCCCCTCCCCCCACCCACATTGTGCCCACTGCCCCCCTCCCCCCACCCACTTTGTGCCCACTGCCCCCCTTCCCCCACCCACTTCGTGCCCACTGCCCCCTTCCCCCCACCCACATTGTGCCCACTGCCCCCCTCCACCCACTTCGTGCCCACTGCCCCCCTCCCCCCACCCACATTGTGCCCACTGCCCCCCTCCCCCCACCCACATTGTGCCCACTGCCCCCCTCCCCCCACCCACTTTGTGCCCACTGCCCCCCTCCCCCCCCACCCATTTTGTGCCCACTGCCCCTCTCCCTCCACCCACTTTGTGCCCACTGCCCCCCTCCCCCCACCCACATTGTGCCCACTGCCCCCCTCCCCCCACCCACTTTGTGCCCACTGCCCCCCTCCCCCCACCCACTTTGTGCCCACTGCCCCCCTCCCCCCACCCACATTGTGCCCACTGCCCCCCGCCCCCCACCCACTTCGTGCCCACTGCCCCCCACCCACATTGCGCCCACTGCACCCCTCCCCACCGAGGCGCTCACTGCGCATGCCCAGCACCGCGGTTACATTTCCCACTCGGCATTGGCAAGCGTTGGGGGGGCGTGGCCCGCTCCGCTACGCGTCACATGCGAGGCGCGCGGCGGCTCTGGCCAATGGGGTGCCGGGGAGGGGCGCGTCCGCTGTGGGAATTGTGAGAGCGGGAGGCGGCGTGGCAGCAGTCGCGCTCCACGTGTGTCTGGACTCAGCGCCCGCAGCCTCCAGCCAGCGCGTCACAGCTCGCTCGGCCTCTCTCGGTCTCTCTGTCTCTCTCTCGGTCTCTCTCTCTCTGTCTCGGTCTCTCTCTCTCGGAGCGCTACCCAAGGCCGCCGCCATGTACAGCGTGGAGGAGCGGGGCAACCCCAACAGCCTGGCGTACCGCCTCTACTACAGTGAGTGCGAGCCGGCTCAATGGCTCCCACACCAACACTTCCCTCCCAGAGCCCCTCTCTCTCCCCGACTTCTCCTGCCTTACTCCACGTCGCTCCGAGTCTCTGACTCCCTGGCTCCCCTGAATATCCAAATCCCTCTCCGAGTCTCAGAGGCGTACCCCCCCCCACTTCTCGCTTCCTGAGTGACCGACCTTCTTGAGTCCCTTGAGTCCCTACAGGACTCCCTTCTCGAGTCCCTTCTCGAGCCCCCGCATTCCCAAGCCCCCACCCTGGCTCCCTGCTCGAGTCCTCGAATCCAAGAGTCCTTCCTGCCTGAGTCGCTGACTTTCTGAGTGCCCGACTCCCTGAGTTCGTGACTCATTCCCCGACTCCCACCATTGCATATTGTGTTGATTGAAGCGCCCATTTGAGTGGCGTGTGCGTCGGTGTGTGAGTCTGTGAGTTCGAGGTGTGTGTGGTGTGTACATATGAGTGAATGTGCTTGTCGGTGTATCTGTGCGTGAAGAAGTTTGCCCGTCTGTCATGTTAGATGCACAGCTGAGCGAACTCGCGGACCATGGCTCACTGATGACCTCTAATTAACGCGAGTACCAATATAACACTCGGGGCTGTCCTTGGCACTCTGTCTGGGCATGACTCGCTGATGAGCCCATAAATAAACGAGACCCCACGTGACACACTCGTTTTCCTTTTTGACAGTTTCATATCTGGCTCATGGCTTGCTGATGACTCCCTATGACGGTGAAACCTGTTTCCTCCATGCTGTATACGTGCTTGAATATTTGTGGGCTCCTAAAATAAATTTCTGTAACGTTAAAAAAACGTCGTACCCCTTGTGTATAAACTTTATTTAAACGATTGTGCAATTGTGTGGACAGCTACTCTGGGATAAAAATAGTCCTGCAATCCAATGATTTATTTCCCCTTCAGGCAAAATGTTTCAACTTTTCTCATTACTTAAAAATGTTGCCACGTTAGTGAAAAATCTTTGAGGAATAATAATCCCTGCCGTAATTGATATTTCAAATCGTCCCCGCTTGTGGAGTGTGTGTTGGGGAGTGGCAGTGTTTGCAGCCGTCAGCGCACTGCGCTACGAACCCCGGCTCAAGACTAATAACAGCGACGAATCTTTGATCCGGTCCTGTGGCTCCCCTAGGTCGACTCGGCCTCAAATGAGTACCTGGTGCGGTGTGTATCAACATCACCATTGGCAGGACAAAGGGGGCCAGGAGTGCTGCAGGCCACCCACCCCCTTGTGTACCACGCCAGCATTTGTCGGTGCTCTGTGACAGCACTTGCCTCAACAGTCTGTTAAAGGCTATACAGGGGACATTTGCCTTTGGTGGGGAGTGGTGGCGCAGTGATTAAACACACACTGCCCTATGAACCCGGCAGCAGCCCGAACTAATGTCCCGGGCCAGTGATAACTGAACCCTCGGTAAAGCACAGCCTCATACATTCTGTTCGTGTTTATGGCAATTACGATCAGGAGCTCATTTTCCAACGTCGATGTCTGTCGGCCACGAGGAGAGGGCTTCAGGAGAGAGTTCTTCTCGAGTTGCTGTTCCTCCTCCTCCTCTGTAGTCTGCGCTTCTTCAACAGTGGTGTGTTATACGGTGCATAGTGTGGGTCGCATGGCCAGTCGCCGCACTGCTGCGGCTCGTCTTTAATGCTTCTCTATGGGTCTCTATGTATCTCTATGGGTCTCTATGTATCTCTATGGGTCTCTATCTCTATGGGTCTCTCTGTATCTCTATGGGTCTCTATGTATCTCTATGGGTCTCTATGTATTTCTATGTGTCTCTGTGTATCTCTATGGGTCTCTATGTATCTCTATGGGTCTCTGTGTATCTCTATGGGTCTCTATGTATCTCTATGGGTCTCTGTGTATCTCTATGGGTCTCTGTGTATCTATGGGTCTCTGTGTATCTATGGGTCTCTATGTATCTCTATGGGTCTCTATGTATCTCTATGGGTCTCTATGTATCTCTATGGGTCTCTATGTATCTCTATGTGTCTCTGTGTATCTCTATGGGTCTCTATGTATCTCTGGGTCTCTGTGTATCTCTATGGGTCTCTGTGTATCTCTATGGGTCTCTATGTATCTCTATGGGTCTCTGTGTATCTCTATGGGTCTCTATGTATCTCTATGGGTCTCTATGTATCTCTATGGGTCTCACGTGTGCTGTGCCGCCAGTAATAGCTGCTCGCTACGAGCACGTGGCCCAACAGCCTGTGTAAGCCACGTGGGAGGAACTCCGTCGGTGTGTGGGGAGTGATAGCGTTGTGGTTAATGGCTTGCACACTGCATTACCAAACCCAGCGACCTGAGTTCATTTCCCGTCAACGGCTAACAAAAGTGCTCGGAACGACATCTGAATCGGATCGGGGCCTTCCCCAAGGTTGACTCAGCCGTAAGATGAACAGAGTACATCATTTCCGATGGATGTCAACAAAATTGTTATTTGACGCGTGAAATGCAGGGCGGTATCTTCTCCCCGTGTGACCGTTTCAGAAACGCAGACATCCCTCGAGGGTTGAGTCGTTGTTCCAGACCGTCCCCGTAATTCTCACGAGGTCCTGTGCCCCATCGTCGTGCAGGTTTGGAAACTCCGGCCTCAAGAAGAGACATTTTCAATGATTGCGCAACGCCTGCTGTGTGACATGTGGATCCATTGGGAGTAGAAGCCGAGCCGACTCGGTGCATGTGGTACCGGCTGGGGGAGGTGGAGCAGAGAGCGCCAGTGAGAGGAGGACGAGGACCTTGAACTTTGGATGTGGTGGCAACCAGATAAAGCTGACCCACGCAACTAGACCTTTGGAATCCACACTCTGTGATCGATATGTAAGCGTAGAAGATGCAGGGATTATTGCCAGCACAGTGGTACATGAGTGGGTTTGTACTCATTTGAGGTTGAGTAGGTGGGTACTGAGTTGAGGTTAAGTAGACCTACAGGAGGCCTCGGACCAGTCCAGATAGTCGCCACTCGAGTCTGTGGATTCGAATTCGGGTCGCAGGGTTGGTAGCGCAGCGTAGCGCTAACCGCTAGCACTACCGCTCCGCACACTCACACTGCCTCACTCGCACTGCTGTTTCCCCTCTGTGGAGTCGCTGTAGAATAGGAATGGGAACCATTCTGGAGAATGCCGGTATGCACACGTTTAGCGTAGCGAGAGGGGCCGGTATAGCGTGCCGTCCTGTACCGGCCCAGACTCGTCAACACAAATCATTCAGGAAAATCAAATCATTTCAACCGAGCCAAAACCGACAGGCTGAGTGTGGCTTGGACACGCGTTGTGAAGGTATCACATCGCAACTTCCCTAGAAAAGTGTTGTGTTAATCTAAACTATTCGCTGTATTATTATAGCATGATTAACTATTTACGAAAATTAAGTAAATTATGACAAACCTATATCACCCTGTAAGTATATGCATTTCACAATAACGTAGTTATTGGAAAATGCATTGTAAGCCAAAATAAAATGCGACAATTTATGCGCATTCATTAATCTCCAGGCCTCACCCATTTCCACTTGTGGCTCGCCTGTGTGGACACATTGATGATGTAACGCCACCCAGTTATGGCCAAAGGTGGGCAGGAGATTCTTTGTAATTCTGCCAATTGTCTGATGAAGCTGACTCACCGCCAGTGAATTGCCAGGCTTCCCAGTCGTCACACAGGGTGCGTGTGGGTCGCTCTCCCACGACACTCCGGTGGTGCTGCTGACGCAGTACAGATGGTCAGTGACCTATTAAACAAATAAAACCACCTGAGTACATGTATTTATATCATGTATATATATAACATGGTAAACAGGATGAAACCTCGCTTTGCTTCCGTCAAATCCGGATCCTGGGCATGAAGCGGCTAGGTGAATGATTAATTCAGTTTATTTTGGCACAGGAAAAACCCAGTGGGCAATAAATGGCAACTTTCGATGTGGACCGGGTTACACAATGCATGTGGTGGCCGTGAGATGTTGTCATCTCACTCGTCTGGTAGGCAGGAGGTCGCGGGTTCGATCTTGGAACCTGACGATGCCTGTTGTATATTTGGAGTCTTTTTTTTCTCGCTTTGTGTGGTGATCGTGTGGATTCTTCTTTTTTAATGCGCCACACTGGCCATCATAAGTGCTCGCTAACAGCACATGCTGTAGCAGCCTGTGTAGGCTACACGGGGCTATTTTTTGTCTTTGTGTTCACACCATAGTGGAATGATATTGGGACAGTGGGGAGTGCAGTTGGTACATCTGCGAGGCATCTCAGTCGGTTAACCCATAACACCTGGGTCTGGCCCGTGACTCCCTGCCAGCGAGCATTTCTGCACTCTACGTAGGCCTCAAAGTGCACATAGCCTGGCACAAGCGTCGTGATGATGTGACTGTCACGTCGTGATGATTGTCGACTGTTGTTTTGCCCAGCGGTTGGTGTTTGTTGTTTACTTGTTGCCGAAGCTACTGACGTCATGAATGTCCTCCATTCTCTGGGTATGACCCAGTCGGCTGGAATGTGCCCGGTCCTGTCAGATCTCAGCGGCTGAGTCAGGGTTGAGCCCGGATATCGCCTGGATGGGCAAGCGCCACAACTGTGCCACAACTGTGACGCTATGCATATCAAAATGTTATTACACATTCAAGTTTTGCGTTTATTTTGCTTCAATGAAGTGGGCACTTGAGACCAGGATGGGAATGTAATTCTCCAAAAGTGACCTGGATCACCATATTGTGACGAAATAAAAAAAACAAATAAAATCACAACAAAGTTGTGCCCACGACGCAAAGAGACATCGGCGCCTAAAAACAACCGTGGCGCCGCTTCGGTCAAATCGAAAAATATTCCACCGACGTAAATCGTTGTCGCTTCGCGCATTCCCTGGAGTACGAGGCGGCTTGGTATTGAAATGCAAGCGGCCACGTCAGCCCAGGAACTCACTGCCCCAGGCTGCTGCGTCTCTGAGACGGAGAGACAGAGAGAGAGAAGGGAGGAGTGGGGGGGGATGCTGCCAGCGGAAAGGTTAAATATTTCACGACGCCGTCGCTATTCATGGAACGAGACGGAGCGGTGCGCGGGCTCCACTTTATTGAGGATGCAAACCGGTCTGGTTGCCTGGAGACCGTGGTCATGAATGTTACCTTCTCGCAGTCACAATCGTGCGGGTTCGACTCCTGGCCAGGGTTGGGTACAGGTCAAGCCGGCCCTCCTATCCCAGTTCTTTCTTTATCTCTCTCGCAGTGGTCGATAAAATAATAGATACTGCTTTGCCTGCATTCAACCGTGGTATGTCTTCTGCATGGACTTGCCCCCGTCATGAAAACGTTGAATTTACACGACTAACCCATGACTGTAAGCAGGGAATGTGAACTGCACCCCCCACCCCCCCACATTTGTCCACTTTGACCCCTCCCTCCCCTCCCATCATGGCCCCGTGTGAACCCCCAGGGTTGATTGTGAAATGGCGTGCGTGTTTGTGTGCCGTGTGGTTTATGGCCGTGCGTGCGTGATTATGGCCGGGCTGTGTTTGTGCAGTTGGCGCAGCGTCGCCCCTCATTGTGGTTGCCGGCGCTTGAGTTGTACCTTGCTCGGCGCAACCCACGACCCTGCCTGGAGGGGGGGGGAGGGAGTGTGGCGTGGCGGTGGGGGGAGGGCACCTGGGAGGGATGGGAGCAGGGGGGCAGGCGGCGGGCAGGGGTGTCGCTATTGAGTACGCAGGCTGTGCAGCTGCCCCGGGCCCCCGTGGGATGGATGGGCCCCCCCTCCCGCCCCTGTCCAACATCGTGAGATGCGGTCGGAGCTTTGACGTCCGGTCAAGCGAAATGGTTCTCGTCAAATTGGGCCCTCGTCGTCGTCATCGCCGTCGGCCGTGAGCACCCCACTGTTGGATGAAGGCCTCCGAGCCCTCGCCGCCTCTCACACGAGCAGCTTTCATTGCTCCACCTCCTGTGTGGACGCACTCCCGCGGACACGTTCGGTGACGTGGCTGCCGCCATCTCTCCCAGTGACGAACGTCGCCCAAGCTGCTCGCTCACTTTTCGTAACAGCCTGGGTGACATCAGTAACCCGTGTCACATGAGCAGATCGCCAGGAACTGCTGATGGTTTTTGCATAATACACAAAGGCCGAGTGCATGTGTGTTTGAAATGTGTAGTTTTTCTAGCCTCTACTTTCATTTTGTTATGATGATGGGTTTTCTCGTCGCTTACAGATTTTAATTCCTGTTGGTATTAGCCAAGCGAAATGGTGCTCACTGTGGAAGTGGGCATTCCACCTGTATCATTCCCAGAGGCAGGCGCTGCAGCGGTGAGCAGCGGCGAGTGTACTGTTGCTGATGAGACCCAACGGTGACAAAAAACGGCCCACCACAGTTTGTCAATTACTGCCGCTAGTCGGTAAAATTCACAAGAGGCCCACGATGCGGTTCCTCGGGAACGGCTGCTGGTGGTGGATTTTGCGTGATGCCCAAATGGCTGTGTGTCTTCTACACGTTTCTGCGGGGTTTGAAAATTCTGGGTTTTCTTTGGGCCTGCACGATCATCCTCCTATGATGATGTGGGGGTTTTGCCTGCCTCCTCTAAGCCATTAGTTCCTCATTCTGTACCTCTGAGTTATTCAAAGCATCCAACTCGTGGGGCGTGTGGGAGTGTAATTAGTCCCCATGAATCGATTATAAAAAATCGATTACTTTTTGTCGTCGTCATCGTTGTTGGAACGTAGCGACCTCTAGCGCCCATTAACGCCCGCGCGGGCGATCAGAATCGACATTGATTTGTGGATCGATGATGCACCACCATCATCATCTTCATCACACGTGCTGCTGATAGACAAGCAGTGGTGTGCGATTACAGGGCAGGAGGGGATGGGGAAGTCTGCGCTGGGGAGGGGGGCAAATGGGCAGGGGGGGCAAAGCTGTTGATCGTGGCATGGCCATGAACCCAGGGTTAATGTGCGGGCGAGATTAGGTGGCTGCTATACGGGGTGGATGGTGGCAGGAGGTGAATGGTAAGGGTGATGTTATGAGGTGCAGGTGCTGATAGTGGTGGTGGTGGTAGAGATGGGGTTGGTGGTGGTGCTGGTGGTGGTGCTGGTGGTGGTGGTGATGTGGGTGGTCTGCATGCAGCAGCAGCAGCAGCAACTGATGTCACGGCCTGTGTGTGTGTGCACGAGCCGTGCAGGGCGTCGTGGCGCCGCTAGGATTCACGCCGGCGCTTCTTGAAGTGACCGCCTGGCCCAATGTCTCGGCGGGGGGGGGTTAGAACGTTGACCCGCGCGCACGCATGCACACCCCCGTGTACGTGCGGAGTTCAACGTACCTATGACGTACGCAGGTGGGGGTGGGGTGAGAGAGAGTGCCCATCCCCCTACCTTGAGACCACAGAAAATATATATATTTACCGGATAAAATGCAACAAATGTTTTCCTTCTCAATATAGGGACCTCTATTTAAACATCTCTGTGTATGTGTGTATCTATTGCGCGTCTCTCTGTGGGAGCGGTGCATAGCGGTTAACGTGCTGCGCTACAATCCCGGCGACCCGGGTTCGATTCCCGCTCGTGGCCCACATCAGTGGTCATTATCTGAACCGACCCTAGGTCGACTCAGCCTCAAATGAGTACCTTGTGCGGTGTGTAAACATCCCTGCTAGTGAGACAAAGGCGTGTGGTGCTGGCCACCCACCCCCTCGTGTGCCTCACCGGCCTTCATAGGTGCTACTCGCGGACAGCACTTGCCCCAACACTCTTTTAAAGGCTATACATGGGTGGGGGGTATCTTTGTCTTTGTGTGTGCGTGTGCAGAGGATGCGCAGGGGCAGTACATCTCTCCCTTCCACGACATCCCCCTGTGTGCCAGCGAGGAGCCGGTGAGTTGCCACGAGGAGGAGTCTTACCTCGGGAGTACGTGTCCGTGTGTGTCCGTGCGTGTCCGTGCGTGTCCGTGCGTGTCCGTGCCCGTGCGTGTCCGTGCGTGTCTGTGTGTCCGTGCGTGTCTGTGTGTGTCTGTGCGTGTCCGTGCCTGTCCGTGCGTGTCCGTGCGTGTCTGTGTGTGTCCGCGTGTGTCTGTGTGTGTCCGTGCGTGTCTGTGTGTGTCCGTGCGTGTCTGTGTGTGTCCGTGCGTGTCTGTGTGTGTCCGTGCGTGTCTGTGTGTGTCCGTGCGTGTCCGTGCGTGTCTGTGTGTCCGTGCGTCTGTACGTGCGGGGGGAGCGGTGGCGCAGCAGTTGGCGCAGTGCGTTCACGAATCCCGGCGAGCCGAGTTCAATTTCCCGATGTCGCATGATTGAATAGCCGAACAGGCCCGTGGTTTATAATCATTTATAATCGACGCAGCACGATGGGCGAACGTTACAAACGAGGAGGGAATTGAATCGACCCCGACCCCCACCCACCCCCCCCACCACCCCCCCACCACCCCTAGCCCCTCTGGGGATTGGGGGGGGGGCTGTCACGAGGACTCGATGAACCTCCTTGGGGAAAAGGGGAATCGTTTAACTGGTTACAAAAAACACAACGTGCGTGCATCTGTGCATACGAGTGAGTGCATGCGTGTGAGGGCGTGCGTCTACTTGCATGTGCCTCTACATGTGTGTACATGCGTGCGTGTACACGCGGGTGCAAGTGCTTGTGAGTGTGTGCGTGCATGTGCGTGCGTGTGCGTGCGTGTGGGTGCGTGGGTGCGTGGGTGCGTGGGTGCGTGGGTGCGTGGGTGCGTGGGTGGGTGCGTGCGTGCGTGGGTGCGTGGGTGCGTGCGTGCGTGCGTGGGTGCGTGGGTGCGTGGGTGTGTGGGTGCGTGGGTGGGTGCGTGCGTGGGTGCGTGGGTGCGTGCGTGCGTGGGTGCGTGCGTGCGTGTGCGTGCGTGGGTGCGTGCGTGCGTGGGTGCGTGCGTGGGTGTGCGTGCGCCTGCTGGAAATTGCACCACGGCCAATCCCCACTCTGTGTAATTGCCTGGCTGATCCCACAGCCCAGCCGCTCGCAGCATTTTCTCGTAAAGCGATTTTCCACCGCCTTGATTTTCCAAATCTCTTCCCAGCGCTCGCCCCACCCCCACCCCAAAACCACGGTCACCCCCCACCCCCGCCGTGCTGCCTTGCTCCCCCCCTGCTGCTCCCCCATCCTGCCCCATGTCCCCCCTGCCCCTCCTGTCCCCTGTCCCTACTCTCTACCTTGCTGACCCCCTTGCCGAGCCAACGCTGCTCCCCCCATCCCGCTCTACCATTGTTCGCGGGACCCCCACGGCGGGTGTTCAAACGACATGTGTGTGCGCGTGTGTGTGCGTGCGTGTGTGTGTGTGCCCACGTGCGTGTGTGTGCGTGTGTGCGTGTACCCACATGCGTGTGTGCTGTGGGGGGCGGTAGTGTAGGTTGTTAGCGCGCTGCGCTATGAACCCGGTGACCCAAGTTCAATTCCCGCTAGCGGCCAACACCAGTGACAATTATCTGGATCGGTCCTGGGCCTCCCCTCAGTCGACTGGGCCTTAAACAAGTTCCTGGTGCGATGTGTAAATGTCGCCACTGGGGAGACAAAGGTGGCCGAGCGTGGTGCTGGTCACCCACCCCCATCGTGGCCATTTATAGCCTGAACAGACTTGCCCCAACAGTCTGTTCAGGCTATACGGGGAATCTTTGTATTTGTGTGTACTGGTGGGGTCATGCATGGGTGTTGCGTGAGCGACAGCGTTGGATTTTGTGGATTTCAGAGCCGGGTTCTGTGAGCTTAGAGCTGTGTGCGCCGAGCGGTGGAGGATGGTGGGGTTCATTCGCCGTGTGTGTGATGGTGTGTGTGATGGTGTGTGTGATGGTGTGTGTGATGGTGTGTGTGATGGTGTGTGTGATGGTGTGTGATGGTGTGTGATGGGGTGTGTGATGGTGTGTGATGGTGTGTGTATGATAGTGTGTGATGGTGTGTAGGTGATGGTGTATCGGGAGAAATAGCGTAATGATTAGTGCACTGCGCTATGAACCAACCCAGTGACCCAAGTTCGATTCCCGCTCACGACCAATAATAGCGGCAAATATTTTTACCGGTTCTGGTCCTCTTCTAGGTCGACTCGGCCTCAAATGAGTACCTGTTGCAGTGTGTAGACATCACCACTAGGGAGACAAAGGTGGCCGGACGTGGCGCTGGATACCCACCCCCTCGTGTGCAGTGGCGGCCTTCATCGGCGCTTGCTTACAGCACTTGCCCCAACAGTCTTATGAGGCCATACGGGTGGGGGGGATCTTTGTCTTTTGTATAGGGTGGGAGTGAGGGTCTTGCATAAGGTGCGAACGCTAATGACACGTTGAGAGAATGAGCTCTCCTGCCCACACACGTCTCGCGCACAAACCTGGCAACCTGGGTTTGATTCCCAGCGAGCGATATCGCAACTTTTCCTGGACCTCCCCTAGGTCACCTCGACCTCAAACGAGCACCTTTTGCAGTGTGTAACCACCAGAGAGATGCTCGACGAGGCTTTCCTGGGTAGTCGGGGGTCGTAGTCATGGTGGCGAAATCTGCGCTCGCTAACAGCGCTCATCCCAGCAGCGAGTGCGGATAGACACGGAGTCTTTGTCCGAGCGAGCGAGCGAGTGTGAGTTCAGCCCGAACGGCCCCGTGTGTGTCTAGTGAGCGGAGAGGTCCTGACATCACAGTGACACAGCCTTCGCTTCGCCGCCAGGGCGGGGCTTGTCCTGTGGGTGGGCCCTGCCATAGCAATGGGGAATTATTTTAAGCGCCGGCTCAGGACTGCCAATGGAAATGAGCGTCGTCCAGCTTCTGACTCGGGGTGAGAGCGTCCAATGTGAACGAAACTCGAGGATAAAAGTTGCGCCGCTGCTATTCGGAACTCGCCCAACCGAAAACCAGCCACTTTGATCCGAGCGTTACCAACCACTTGGAGACACAGAGCAGCTGGGTGGCAGTGGCGGTGGCGGCGGCGGCGGAGACTACACTACACGTGGCTGTCTGTAAGCCAGCACCGTGGAGGCAGCAGCAAGGGTAGGTGGATCACCGCACGAATCTTGTTGCAACTTCCGTGGGCAGAGAGGAGGAGCCACACCGTGACTTGCCAGCAGAAGGCGGCACAGCAGAGTGCGCTCTCCACCCCTTCCATCTGGATGGGATCGAGTGTTGCCCAGGAGCACACGTGGGTGTCTCAGGTGCTCCAATTTCCTCCCACATTTAAACGCTCATCAGTTGTCCCTCTAACAGCTTGATAAATAGAGGACCGCAGACCTTGGAGAGGGGACTTTGGCGCCGGTTCTCTGTCGCGCGCGGGGCTGCTGCCTCCCGGCTCCTCCGTGGTTCCTCCTCTGGGCGCTTCCGGGTCAACCTCTCGGATCCCGTACGGTGCATTGCAAGTTGAAATGATTATCACTTATTGTTATTATGATTGCAAGAGAACGAATTCCAATATATTTTGCCCCGTTGGCGACCGTACGGATCAAGCACCTCGCGTCGCTTGATCCGTGCACACGCTCCGAACCCTCCACCACCCAACTCGGCCAAACAATCGAATCGACCCAGACGCAAATCTCATCGTCCCAGTGGTTGTCCTTCTGTCTCTCATGCCGCACGTTCGGCAGCACTCTACCCGCGATGATTTGCTTATCCATCCAGGAGAACCACTCGTGAGTCGTCGGACTGGTTTACAGGAGGGTGCTGCCGCTACGTTGGATTTTTATTTCAAGACGTTCGCAGGCAATGAATGATGAGTTTGTGTTCATCGTACACGTGGGAGGAGGAGACCGGAGCACCGGGAGATAAACAGATGGCGCGTCTTGTACTTGCTGTACCGCCCTCTCCTGGCGAACCCGGGTACGGCTCCTCGACGGCCACGGGAAGGCAGTTTGTGCAGTGATCCACCAACCCTCGCTGCTGCTCCTGCTGCCTCCACAGCGGTGGGTCGGGGTCGGCCCACGACCTTCGACCCTCGCCTGGGTGGTCCAACGGCCCAGGCCTCCGAGTTGCCCCGCTGTGACGCAGCAGCGGGGGCTTGCGACGAGCTCATCGCAAACTCTGGCACGGAAGGGCGCGTGGCTGGAGCGGAGAATCCTTGGGGAGCCACCCCCCCCCCCCCCATAAACGAGGCTCGTAGGAGGAGGGGGGGGGAGACACCCGGCGATTCGATCCCGGTCCCAAGCCTCCCGGCGTCCCCCTGTTTCACAACTCGACCGTTACCAGCGGCAACCGGTGGAGCTGGAAGAGGTTTTGAGGGGGGGGGCCGTGGAGGGGTGGTGGGGGGGAGATGGGTGTGATGAAGCCCCCTCCCCCGCCCCGTGTAGTGCGAGTGCTGATTAAATCCGGTGCCCCCCAACTCCCCACCCCCCTCCTGCTCTTCCTCCGTCGTGTTTTGCGTGCTCTTCTCTCCTGACTCAGAGCGCCCCTCGTCTCCGTGCAGCGCCGGAGCGGGCGGCCGCCACGGCAGCGTCGTCGGCACTATAAATAACCGGCGAAGCACGCGGCAGCGGCGGCACCGTGCGGGCACGCGTCTCCCTGTGCCCGCGTCTCTGTGCGTGTGTCTGTGCGTCTCTGTGCGTGTGTCTGTGCGTCTCTGTGCGTGTGTCTGTGCGTGTCTGTGCGTGCGTGTCTCCGGAAGGGGAGCGGTAGAGTCGTCGTTATATCGTACTGCACGACGAACCCGCCAAGCCGAGTTTGATTCCTGCTCACGGCCAACACCAGTGACAATTTTTTTAACCAGTCCTGGGCCTCCCCTAGGTAGACTCAGTCTTAAACGAGTACACCTGGTGTCAGTGTGCAAGCATCGTCACTGGGGAGACAAAGGCAGCTTTCATCTGCGCTCGCTAACAGCACTTGCCCCAACAGTCTGTTGAAGGCTATTCGGGGGATCTTTGCCTTTGTGTGTGATTGCTGCCCCCACCGTGTGCCTCGTTAATTCCGCGTGAGCTCGCTCGGTGCTCGCTCGTTAGCGCTGCGCGGTGATCACCGCTTCCCACAGCGGCACTGCGTGTGGCTGTGTGCGTGTGGCTGTGTGCGTGTGGCTGTGTGCGTGTGGCTGTGTGCGTGTGGCTGTGTGCGTGTGGCTGTGTGCGTGTGGCTGTGTGCGTGTGGCTGTGTGCGTGTGGCTGTGTGCGTGTGGCTGTGTGCGTGTGGCTGTGTGCGTGTGGCTGTGTGCGTGTGGCTGTGTGCGTGTGGCTGTGTGCGTGTGGCTGTGTGCGTGTGGCTGTGTGCGTGTGGCTGTGTGCGTGTGGCTGTGTGCGTGTGGCTGTGTGCGTGTGGCTGTGTGCGTGTGGCTGTGTGCGTGTGGCTGTGTGCGTGTGGCTGTGTGCGTGTGGCTGTGTGCGTGTGGCTGTGTGCGTGTGGCTGTGTGCGTGTGGCTGTGTGCGTGTGGCTGTGTGCGTGTGGCTGTGTGCGTGTGGCTGTGTGCGTGTGGCTGTGTGCGTGTGGCTGTGTGCGTGTGGCTGTGTGCGTGTGGCTGTGTGCGTGTGGCTGTGTGCGTGTGGCTGTGTGCGTGTGGCTGTGTGCGTGTGGCTGTGTGCGTGTGGCTGTGTGCGTGTGGCTGTGTGCGTGTGGCTGTGTGCGTGTGGCTGTGTGCGTGTGGCTGTGTGCGTGTGGCTGTGTGCGTGTGGCTGTGTGCGTGTGGCTGTGTGCGTGTGGCTGTGTGCGTGTGGCTGTGTGCGTGTGGCTGTGTGCGTGTGGCTGTGTGCGTGTGGCTGTGTGCGTGTGGCTGTGTGTGCGTGGCTACAGGTGGTTGTGTGTGTGTGTGTGGCTGTGTGCGTGTGGCTGTGTCTGGCTACAGGTGGCTGTGTGTGCGTGGTTGTGTGTGTGGTTATGTGTGCGTGGTTGTGTGTGCGTGGTTATGTGTGCGTGGTTGTGTGTGTGGTTGTGTTCGTGTGGCTGTGTGCGTGGCTACAGGTGGCTGTGTGTGTGTGGCTGTGTGTGCGTGGTTGTGTGTGCGTGGTTGTGTGTGCGTGGTTGTGTGTGCGTGGTTGTGTGTGCGTGGTTGTGTGTGCGTGGTTGTGAGTGATCTGCGTGTGGGGCAGGAGGGCCCCTGCCCGCCATGAAGACACCGATAGTTCGACCCCCCCTCCCCCCCATCGCCCCGCTCCCTATCAGTTATCTCCCCCCCCCACTCCCCCATCCGCACAGCGTTCGTTGCATTGGTTGCGTGCGTCTCCGATAACGAGCCCCTCCAGGGGGACTGGGGGGGTGGGCGGGGCATGAGCACTAACGAGCGCTCGGTGGGGGGGGGGGCTCTCCCTCCTCTGCCCCCTCCGGAGACTCGCTCAAAGAATCCCTCTCTGGGGGTCCGGGGTTGAGAACCCGCGGGGTCCAGTTTTCTCACCCCACCAGTCTTTAATTTTCCCATGGTCCCCCCTTGTTTATGAGCCCATTAACCCCCCTGTCTCTGACCCCATGGGTCCCCTATATCTGACCCCATGCGTTGCGAATGCGTAAGTTAGTCGGCGTACGTATTGGGTTGTGTGTGTGTACGTACGTACGTGTGTTTTATACGTATGTAGACAATATTCGGAGCGGTGGGGATAGTGCAGTGTCTAGCGCGCCACGCTGCGAACCCGGCAACTCGCGGTCGAGGTCTGCCCTGTTCCGGGGCCTCCCCTAGGTCGACTCGGCATCAAATGAGGACAGACCTAGCGCACGGGAAGTTTCGTTTGTTGTCCTTACCCCACACCTCCGATTTGCACGGTTGGCTACGAACGGTGCGAAAAAAGTTCAACATACATACGTATCAGCACTGGGGAGACAAAGGCGGCCGGGCGCGGTGCCGGTGACACAGCCCCTCGTGCGCCGGCCTTGATGGGTGCTCCTCGCTTGGCAGCTCTTGCCCCAGCAGCCTGTGTCTCCGTCTGGGGGAACTTTGTATTGTGTTGGGTCAGTAAGTTACACAACCCCCGATTGTTTTTGGCAGCCGGAACGCTCGTCGGACAGCCGTTACTGCTTTTTCAATTGCGTCTCAACTCCACTTCCCACCTCTGCTCCCCCATGCCAACCCCGTGCTCCCCCCCCCCCCCAGAAGCAGCCAGTGTTCAACATGGTGGTGGAGGTGCCTCGGTGGACCAACGCGAAGATGGAGGTGAGGGGCCGTGCAGTGACGCGGGTGTCGCGGTGTGTTTACTTGGGGATGTGTTGGCTGTTGACAAAGTGGTTGTGATATGGTCGTTGAAGTGGTCGTGACTTGGCGGTTGTTGCCGTAGTGGCGGTGATGTGGTTGTGGTGGTGACGTGGTGTTGTTGCCGTAGTGGCGGTGATGTGGTTGTGGTGGTGACGTGGTGTTGTTGCCGTAGTGGCGGTGATGTGGTTGTGGTGGTGACGTGGTGTTGTTGCCGTAGTGGCGGTGATGTGGTTGTGGTGGTGACGTGGTGTTATTGCCGTAGTGGCGGTTGTTGGCGTGGCTCAGCCCGGCAGCACGCCCACATGCGTCTGCCTCTTATCTCGGCCACGTAAACAAAAACACGCGCGGTGCCAACAAGCGCGCGTCAGACGAGGCGCTCATCCTGCGGCGGAGGCGTCGTCGTCATTGTTTGCCTGCGTCAGACGCGGGACGCACGTGCGGGACGCGGCGCCCGTAGCGATCGCCTCTCCACGACGTCGAGCGTGGAGCCGGCCCCCCGTTAACGCGGCCGGAGGGCGCGGTGAGGCGGCGTCTCCCGTATACTCGGAATTTTAAGGACGAGGATGTTGCCTGCGTGGAGGGCCCTTGCTTGAATGGCTCGCCAACTCAAACCACCTTGTGTCCCATATCTCGTCGCTACCCTTCACTGCCCCGCTACGGTCTGGGGGGGGGGGGGTGGCGAGAGCCCCCCCAGTGGCAGCTGTCCCTGCGGTGTACGCGGCCTGCACGTGGGTTTTGGTTTGACTAGGGGGGCAATGTCGCTCCGGGGGTTTTCCCAATTAAGTATCGTGCAAGCTGTTTATAATGCGTGATGAATTTGCCAAATTTGAAAATGACACCACCAAACACTCAATTGGGATGCCACAATAGATGCACAGCAGCCAGCATCGCCCCCTGCCGCTCCTGGCAGACTAACACCGGCTTGCGGGCCTGCGGTGCCGAGGCACCTTGTGCCCACAGGGGCGGCTGCCACTGGGGGTGCCCTTTCAAACGCGTTGTTGGCATGCGGCGATGGATGATGTGACGCGTGTGGGGGCAGCTCTCGCGAGCGCAGCGAACGTTGTCGTCGTCGTCGCCGCGGTAACAGCTTCTGCCCCTTGCGTTGCGTCACTGCTCCCCAGATCGCCACAAAGGACCCGCTGAACCCCATCAAGCAGGACGTGAAGAAGGGAAAGCTTCGGTTTGTCGCCAACGTCTTCCCTCACCACGGATACATCTGGAACTACGGCGCCCTCCCGCAGGTCAGGGTCGCTGCCAGGGGGTCACGGTCGGGGGTCACCGTCGGGGCATGTGGGCGGTGGCAGCTATCCGCTACACCAGCGAGGTTAGCTTCTGATTGGCTGTTGGGGTCAGAATCTGATTGGCTGCTGCGTTTAGGATCAATTGGCTGATGGGGTCAGGACCCGATTGGCTTTTGGGGTTAGGATCTGGTTGGCTGGTGCAGTTCGGGTTGGGTTTAAGGGTAGAATCTGGAGATGTAAATGAATGAAAGACAAACACCACCCACACGAGACAACAAGCAGCTCTGTAGCAGCTCCACGCCGAAGCTTTGTCTTTCTGGGCTGTCTCACTTGAGGTTTGAAGCGTTGTTAATTGTAAAATACTTTAAAGCCATGCTCAAGTGCACCTTTATATAACGCATCGCGGCATTTACATATCTCATGGGGGGGAGGTGGGGGTGTGGGGTGAGGAGGGACATCACTTGCATTTACATATTCATTTGTTCAGGAGTGATGGCACAGTGGTTATCTCACTGCGCTACGAACCCAGCGACCCGAGTTCGATTCCCGGCGACGGCCAACACCGAGTGGAGAGTAATATCTGAACCGTTCTGGACCCTCCCCTAAGTCCACTCGGCATGAAACGAGCACCAGGCACTGTCCGTAATCGTCAGCGCCGTTCCGGACTTTGTAGGCACTGTGCTAACAGCACTTGCCCCGGAAGGCTGTGAAAGCTACACGGGGGACCTTTGTCTTTGTCATCAGACGTGGGAAGACCCCAGCCACAAGGATGCGGACACCGGCTGCTGCGGAGACAACGACCCCATCGACGTGTGCGAGATCGGCTCCCGGGTACGGCACAAGTGTGTGCCAGTGTGTGTGTGCTGTGCGTGTGTGCGCTCCAGTGTGTGTGTTTGTGTGGTGCAAGCGTGTGCGAGCGTGTGTGCGCGCTTTTGTCTTCCGCGTTTGTGTGCGCGTGTCTTCTGTGTGTGTGCGTGTGTGCGTGCATGCTCCAGCGTGTGTGCATGCTCCAGCGTGTGTGTGTTCCGTGTGTGCGTGCAGGTGTGCGCGCGTGGCG
Organism: Lampetra fluviatilis; assembly: GCF_964198595.1. Classification (NCBI taxonomy): domain Eukaryota; kingdom Metazoa; phylum Chordata; class Hyperoartia; order Petromyzontiformes; family Petromyzontidae; genus Lampetra; species Lampetra fluviatilis. Next base: position 846,750 of record NC_136283.1, read on the forward strand.
AGGTGGTGCAGGTGAAGGTGCTCGGCTGCCTGGCTCTGATCGACGAGGGGGAGACCGACTGGAAACTCATCGCCATCGACGTCAACGACCCCGACGCCGCCAGCCTGCACGGTGCGGCGAGGGTGGTGGTGGTGGTGATGGTGATGATGGTGGTGATGATGATGGTGGTGGTCGTGTGGTGGTGGTGGTGGTGATGGTGGTGATGATGGTGGTGGTGATGGTGATGATGGTGGTGGTGATGGTGATGGTGGTGATGATGGTGGTGGTGATGATGATGGTGATGATGGTGATGATGGTGATGATGGTGTTGATGATGGTGGTGGTGGTGATGGTGGTGATGGTGGTGATGGTGGTGGTGGTGATGATGATGGTGGTGGTGATGGTGGTGGTGGTGATGGTGGTGATGGTGGTGGTGTGTCGTGGCTCAGACATTGAGGATGTGCGCCGGCTCAAGCCCGGCTACCTGGAGGCGACGATCGACTGGTTCCGTCTCTACAAGATCCCCGATGGGAAACCCGAGAACGAGTTTGCATTCGGAGGGCAGTTCAAGAACAAGGTGACACACAAAGACAAAGGTCCCTAGTGTAGCCTACAACAGACTGTTGGGGCAAGTGCTGTCAGCGAGTAGCACCCGTGAGGGCCGGCGCGGCACACGAGGGGGTGGGTGGCTGCCAAAGCCACGCCCGGCCGCCTTTGTGTTTCTCTTGTGTGTTTCTGTTTCCCGCGTTTGCGTCTCGTGTCGCTTGCGTTTTGCGCGTCTCGTGCGTGTCTCACGCTCTCTCTGTCTCTCTGCGTGTGTCCCCGCACATCAGGAGTTTGCACTCAGGGTCGTGCGCGAGACGCACGCATTCTGGAAGAGTCTCGTGTCCAGGAAGGATGCCGGGGAACTGTCTTGGTGAGCAGACAGCCACCCACCCACCCACCCCCCACCCCCCATGACCCACGGCTAACGAGCAGACGAGCCGGTCCCACGCGAACCCGCGCGGGGCGACTCGAGAGGCCTCTGACTCGGAGCCGGCTCCAGGTTGGGCTTTTGTGAGCGGCCCAACCGGAGTGAGTGACTCCACGTTCTCACGCACAGAGAGGCTGTCGCCCCGATGCCAATGATCGCGTGGAAAACAAACACCCAGACTCCAGCTCTGAGATGTAAAAATGTTGGTTCCCCCTGCTCCCTCCCCCTGCTCCCTCCCTCATCCCCTAGTTTTATTGAAATACTGGTTTGGTATGATGCAGCGTATCTATTAAAGTGTGCACCTCGAGCATGGCGAAAGCGCTATAATCAGAATGATAACTTATTCACGCTCGAGAGCCATGCTGAGTCATAGGACTTTCAGGAATGTCCTGCCACATTTGGTATTTTCAGATGTTTTTCAGCCGATTTAATGGTGAGTCGTGTTGATTGTACAAGTGGGAGGAAAGCGGAGCACCCGGAGAGAACCCACACATTGCACGAGGGGCAACGCTCGATGGAAACGGATGGCAATTGGTCCACTTGCTGTACTCCCTTCTCCTTTGCCCACGGCAAAAGGAGTTTCACAACCATCTGTGCGGTGATCCACCAACCCTCGCTGCCGCCTCCACAGTTCTGGCTTAGACAGCCACTGCAGCAGCAACAGCATAGCCACCACCACCACCACCACCACTACCACCGCCTCCACCACTACCACCACCGCCACTACCACCGCCGCCACCACCACCACCGCTACCACCACCACCGCTACCACTGCCACGTGGCTGCTGAAGTTACTTTGTGCGTAGTTTCGTGACGTCAAATGTCCGGAGTGGTTGCGTCTCCCGGTGATGCACCACTCACGGCTGCAGAATTCTGAATAAATGAAAAACCAAAGGAAGCGCCCCGCAGGACGATTGAGACGTAATTGGAGACGAAGCGAACTTTGTTTAAAGCGAACCTCATTGAACACCCCACGTCATTGAACACCCCACCTCATTGAACACCCCACCTCATTGAACACCCCACCTCATTGAACACCCCACCTCACTCGAGACCAAACCTCATTTGCACCTGGCAGCGGCGCTGTCCCACGGAGTGGCGGCCGCTTCATCGGTGCCGCCATCACCACGGTGCCCAACTTGACGGTGCTCCCCCTCCCTGACTCACTCGCCCCCTCCCCCTGCCCCCTCCCCCTGCCCCCTCCCCCTGCCCCCTCCCCGTGCCCCCTCCCCCTGCCCCCTGCCCCCCTCCCCCTGCCCCCTGCCCCCCCCCCCTGCTCCCCCCCTGCTCCCCCCCCCACCGCAGCTTGAACGTGAGCCAGGGAAGCAGCCCGGGCGTCTGCCCACGAGACGAAGCGGAAGGGATCGTGCGTGCGGTAAGTGCCCCCCCCCCATCGCCACCCCCACCCACCCCCACATACCCCCCCCTACCCCCCCCTTAGCGCCAACATCGCCAGGGTGACGTAACACTGACATCGCCATGGTGACGTAACACTGACATCGCCATGGTGACATCACACCGTCGCCACTCCACTACCGCTCTGACGCCCACCCGGATCCGGGTGTCGAACTCGAGCCGTCCTGGTTTTGTGGACCGGATTGTGGCGGCGGCGCAGCGTTCCCCGCTCGATTACCCCTCGTCTTCCGCGCGTCTCCGCCGTGTCTCCGCCGTGTCCCTGCCGTGTCCCTGCCGTGTCTCTGCCGTGTCTCTGCCGTGTCTCCTTGTGTGTCTCTGTCCCCACCATATCTCGCTGTCTCCCTATGTGTCTCTGTGTCTCCCTGTGTCTCCCTGTGTCGGCTCGTGTCTCCTTGTGCTCGTGACTTCTTGTGCCTCGCACGTCTCCCCCGCGTGTCTCCGTCTCCGCCGCGTGTCTCCAGCAGAGGGCGCCGTCGGGTTGTTCGTCTCCGTCCTCCCCAAGCCACGCGGAGCCAGAGGGGTGGTCGGGGGTAGTGGCGGGGGGCCGCGTTGGGGAGGGAAGGGGGCAGTAATTAGCGGTGATTAAATTAGCGAAGGTGGGGGGCTTTTGGGGGTGGGAGTTGGGGGGGTGGGGGTGCAGGGGAGGGGGGTGGTGGTGCTTGTCTGGCCGTGCTGGCTTCGAGTGAACAGCTCCATCACGCACGCATCTCGCACACCAGTGCGTCATCCACACACACACACATCCACACACATCCACACACATATACACACACATACAGACACACATACAGACACACATACAGACACACATACAGACACACATACACACGTGTACATGACAACTACAACTGGCATTTGCCACCAAGTGGCGTTTGCGTCACTGCGGTGCTTGTGCCAGGCGATCTGCACTTTGATGCCACGTGAGATGTCGAAGGCTCGCTGCTAGCAGAAGGTCACGGGACAGACCCGGGTGTCGTGGGTTGACTGACCGAGATTACTGGCACGTGCACGACCTGCGCTCCTCACTGTGACAACTTGCTGTGCTTTAGCCGCCCGGCGCTCCGCTCGTTGCTGCGAGCATCGCTCCTCTGCCCTCCGCTGTTGTTGGAGGACGACTGTACACACACGTACACCAACAACAACTGCCATTGGCCACTAAGTGGCGGTGACGTCACCACGACGCTTGTGCCAGGCCATGTGCACCTTGAAGCCACGTGAAGTGTTGAACGCCCGCTGGCAGGAGGTCACGGGGTAGACCCAGGTGCCACGGGTCGACTGACTGAGATGACTGAGATGACTGGCTGATGCACCACCTGTGCCCCTTACTGTGCCAACTTGCTGTGCTTTAGCCACCCGGCGCTCTGCTCGTTGTTGTGAGCGTCGCTCCTCCACCCTCCGTTGTTGTTGGAGGGCGACTCCGTACACACACGTACACCAATAACAACCACCATTCACCACTAAGTGGCGGTGACGTCACCACAGCTCTTGTGCCAGGCTATGTGCACTTTAAGGCCACATGACACACCCACATACGCATGCATATACACGTACATGAACATGCACCTGTAGCCTGAACAGACTGTTGGAGCAAGTGCTGTTAGCGAGCGCCTATCGGAGCGGGCACGGCACACGAGGGGGTGGTGTGGCCAGCTCTCTATCCGGCCGCCTTAGTCTTCCGAGGGCTGGTTTTGCAGGTGCTCACTTCATCCTGAGTCGACCTCGGGGAGGCCCAACAAGACTTGGTCAGATATCAATCTCCACTGATCTTGGCTGTGGCCAGGAATGGAACTTGGGCCAATGGCACCAACCACTGCACCACCGCTCCCAACTTCTCCCCACCCCCCAGAGTGTCTGAGCCAGTTGTGGAAATTCCATATTCTTATGGCAGGGGCCAGTCTAACCGCAGACCAAACTCCTGGTTTGGGTCATCGGCAGCTGGGCTCCCAGGGAACGTGGTGCTGGGCATGCCTCGCGGATCTATTCACCCTGTTAATCGATTATAGAAAATAGTCAAATACCGGTGATGGCTGGGAGGATGGGGGGGAGGAGGAGGAGGGGTGGATATGAAAGTGAGCGAACCACATCAGCCTCAAAGACGCATTTTGAGCACATTAATAAATAATGACGAACTCTCCGTGCCTCCTTGCAGCCTGCACCCCCCCTCCACCTCTCCCCTCCCCATCGCTTCGAGCCTCCCTCCCCTCTTCCTATTCGTCATCCCCCATCTCCTCTCTCTCCTCGTCTCACGGCACTGTTCCATATCTCCTCATCATCTCCGCCCTCCTGCATCGCCCCTCTCCTCCTCTCTTCCTCCTCATTCTCGTCATGCGTCTCCTTCCTCCACTCGTCATGCTTCTCTTCCTCCTCCTCCCCCTCTCAGCCTCTTCTCCTCCACTGGCCCTCCACCTACTCCTTTTAATCCCCCGCCTCGCCATCCTCTTGCATCCACTCTCATCCCCCTCCCCCTCCTCTCCACGTGTCCCTGTCCATCCTCCCCCGACGTCCACCCCTCTCCGTACTTCTCCTCCTTCTTGTTCTTCCTCTCTTCTATCGCTGCTCCTGCAGCAGCTGCAGCAGCAGCAGCAGCAGCTGCAGCCGTTTGTGGATCATTGTCCTCTCGAGTCGAGTCAACCGTCCCCGTTGCGTCTCATTCCGACCCCAAATGCCAAAGCAGCGGCACACGGAGAGAGAGAGACAAACTCGGCCACCAAAACCAATCTAGGCAAGGCCCAGCCGGCACGCCATGTGCCGCTTCTCGTTTTTAATCTCTCCCTACTTTCCCAACCCCCCCCCTTCACCTCTGGTACCCCACCTCCCAGAAAAAGAAAGTCTCATCCTTGCCGTGAATTTCTTGGGGTATTTTTTTATGGGGAGGGGTGGGAGGGGGGGTGTTGCGGTGGGGACGGCCACGTTTCACGGGCGGTTGCGCCGCGCGTGTTTTCCTATTATGCGAGTTAGATTATTTATTACTTTTGCTCACCGCACGTTTGTATATTTTAGTTAGCTCAGCCCCCCCCCTCCTCCTCTACCCCCCCCCATCCCGACGTGAGAAGCACTCCATGCTACCGCTCGCTGGTTTGTGTGGCGTTGGTGGAGATGGGCCCCCAGCCTTGCATCTCCCCCGATGTCAGGAGAGTCAAAGTGATCTGCTGCTGCTCCAATGAGCAATTGAGACATTGTGTGCCCATCTCCCACTCACAGCCCTGCCAGGGTCACGTGGTGATAATTCCATATTCCTATGGCGGGAGAGAGTCAATCCATAGCACAACCAACTGTTGACTCTGCCACAAAGTAGTTGGTACTCGTTTTATCGACCCTGGGCGGGAAGAATGATGGGTTGAATCGGCTCCCACGTTCACTCGAACCAGACGCCGGGGATCCCCCTCCTGACTCCGTGCCGAGGAGCCGACACCGGCTGTGTCTGTGGCTGTGTCTGTGGCTGTGTCTGTGGCTGTGTCTGTGGCTGTGGCTGTGTCTGCGGCTGTGTCTGCGGCTGTGTCTGCGGCTGTGTCTGTGGCTGTGGCTGTGTCTGTGGCTGTGTCTGTGGCTGTGGCTGTGTCTGTGGCTGTGGCTGTGTCTGTGGCTGTGTCTGTGTCTGCGGCTGTGTCTGTGTCTGCGGCTGTGTCTGCGGCTGTGTCTGCGGCTGTGTCTGCGGCTGTGGCTGTGTCTGTGGCTGTCTGTGGTTGTGGCTGTGTCTGTGGCTGTGTCCGAGTTCCATTCCCACTCACGGCTAACAACAGCAACAAATATCTGAACCGGTCCTGGCCCTCCCAATAGGTAGACTCGGCCTCAAATGAGTACCTGGTGTCGTGTTTAAACATCTCCCCTCGAGAGACAAAGGTGGCCAGGCGTGCTGATGGCCACCCACCCCCTCGTGCCGCCCTTCGTAGGTGTTCGCGAACAGCACTTGCCCCAACAGTCTGTAGAGGCTACACGGGGGATCTTTGTCTTTGTGCGTGGTGGCCGTGTCGGCTCTGGCCCCGCGTTCTGCTGATTTAAGTCGCGAGATTTGTGTGGTGCTCACTTGCCCGTGAAGGCTCGCAACCCCCCCCTCCCCCCGCTCCCCCCTCCCCCCGCTCCCCCCTCCCCCCGCTCCCTCCTCCCTCTCCTTCCCGTGCGCTTTCATTAGAACGCAACCGGATGCCGTGAATACATCTTTCCTCCGACAGTTAACCCCTCACCGCTACACCCTCACCGCTACACCCTCACCGCTACACCCTCACAGCTACACCCTCACCACTACAGCCTCACCACTACACCCTCACCACTACAGCCTCACCGCTACACCCTCACCGCTACACCCTCACCGCTACACCCTCACCACTACAGCCTCACCGCTACACCCTCACCACTACACCCTCACCGCTACACCCTCACCGCTACACCCTCACCACTACACACTCACCGATACACCCTCACCGATACACCCTCACCGCTACACCCTCACCACTACACACTCACCACTACAGCCTCACTACAATAATCTCACTAACATCGTCACAAATCACAGCCTCACCACGATACCCTCCTAACCAGTGCCCTCGCCTCAACTATATCCTAACCACAACACTCTCACCCATACAACGCCACAACTACACCCCTCAGCGTGACAACACCCTCACAAGCAGCACGTTGACGGCGTCACCCTCACCCTGCCCCTCACCGTCAGTCACACTCTCACCAGGGCCCGGCTCTCCGCGAGCTCCCAGCCCACGGCTGCCCTTCTCACCCCCGGCTTGTCTAATATACGTTGTTGTTGTTGTTGTTATTGTGACGCTGCTGCTGCTGCTGCAGTGGCAGGTGGGGCACAAACAGCGCAACACATTCGTCACAAGCAAAACGCTGCGTGAGACCCTAAACAGGAAACAAACATGTATAAAGACGACGTTTCGGGCAATGGGCCTGATGTGTCCCGGGAGGCTTGTGGACGACGACGACGATGATGATGTGGACTATTTGAACGATGAGGTGATTTAAATGCAGGCACGTGCATGCGATGAAGTCCCCCTGTCAATCCACTGCTGGATGACGAGGGGGCTTCCCGTGCGAGTTGCGGGGTGGATATTTGACCATACTCCACCCTTCCTGGCCAATGCCGGCTGATGGCAGGCGGAGGCCGTAGACGCCCCACGTATTTTAGCACCTACGATGCACGCGGTGTAGTATTCGTGTCATGTTAATTGTGTCATTTGGGCGCATTATATACACGGTGTACAAATGCGAAGGTGCAGGGCGCGACGTTTTCCGCTCGCGCCACCGCTAGCGGAGGGGCCCAGCACAAGAGACGCCGCTCGAGAGAGAGAGGGGGAGAGAGGGGGAGAGAGGGGGGAGAGAGAGGGGAGAGAGAGGGGAGAGAGAGAGAGAGAGGGGAGAGAGAGGGGGAGAGAGGGGGGAGAGAGAGGGAGAGAGAGGGGGAGAGAGAGGGAGGGAGAGAGAGAGAGGGAGCGGCGTTCATCCCGCTCGTCCACGCTCGCCAGTCGCGCTGGAAGAGCTGCGAGTTCCCACACGTGACCCCCACACGTGACCCCGCCACTCACGCGGCCTCTTGCACGCACGAGCCCTGGTGCTGGGCGCATCCCGCCGGCCCCGGGAGTCGGCCGGGGGCGGTGCCGCAGCTGCCGCGCCGGGAGATGTGCACGGCGCGTGCGCCGCACGTGAGGGGTGCGAGGGTGCCAGCGGCGATGAGCAGCGCGACGGGGTGGCCGCCGCGGGTCGCGTCA